>NC_056726.1:1864720083-1864852583 GCF_019279795.1 Protopterus annectens | reverse complement strand
AGAACCTTTCAATATAGAAGCAGAGAACCTTTTCCATCAGAGGGTATATTTACACTAAGGTACCTTTAAGTATTCAGAAAAAGCTAATACAAGCAAGAGCAAGATCTATGAGTTTAGGAGAGTAAGCAGAAATTCTCATTACGAATAGGGGAGGAGAAGTGAAAATTCTCAGTATGAGGAGATTATGTTGGGTGGGAGCAGGAGCATTCCCACTGGGAAATTAGGTGTGAGTGAAGGGATTTTTTGAATGAGAAGTGATTTGTGATGGTACGAATGGAATGGGGTAAGGAGTTCCAGAGACAAGCAAGAATGTAGGATAAGAGATTTTTTCCAGGGGGACGAACTGGTTTATACAGTTCAATTAAGTTTTGGTTGTTAGATCTTAGAAATCTATCTGGGAGGTGCATTTTGAAGGTAGAGGAAAGGGATGGGCAGAGGGAGGGATTGAAGACTGTGTGCAAGAGTCAGTTGGACGTAGGTGAGGTGATTGGGTAGTTCTAACCATTTTAGTTTGTGGACAGCTGAACAGTGGTGTGAGGAGGACGTATGGCAGGTAGCAAACTTGACAATGTTGTTATAGCAAGAGGAGAGTTGTGTTTTGAGAGAAGATTGTAGGTTAGTTAGAAGTGGGGCTCCATAGAGGAGAGATGGGATGAGAAATGTGGTAGATAGGGTGAGTTTGGTGGAGGGTGTAAGATAACGATTCTGTCTGTAGAGCATGCCAAGTTTTTGGTGTTTTTTTTTTATATTTATTTGAAGATGGGAATTGAATTTAAGCTGACTATCAATTTGGACCCCAAGTAATTTGGCCTCAGATACCAGTTCTAAGGGTGTATTGTTGTGACTAGTAATAGTGAAATTACTTGGATTGAAAAAGGTAGCTTTTGAGGGGGTGAATACCATTATGTTGGTTTTGGTGGCATTGAGTACAAGGTGATTTGTTTTCATCTATTTTTCGGTGGTTGAGAATGCATCTTGAGTAAGCTTTAGCAGTGTGGGGATGGAGGTAGCAGAGCAGATTATAGTTGAATCATCTGCGTATTGGATAATTTTAGTTGAAGGGCTAGAGTATTCTTAGATTTATGAAAAGCATTTGAGTCAGTGTCCCTGCAACATCTACTTACTGATGTTTTTTCCCTCAGCCTCACCCTGAGCCTCTCTCTCTCTCTCTCTCTCTCTCTCTCTCTCTCTCTCTCTCTCGCAGTGGTTCCATAGCTATCTGACTGATACACTGCAAGCAGTCAAACTGAAACTGAATCTCTCCTCCTTTCTACCAGTCCATGTCGCCATCTCACAAGGATCAATATTAAGCCCCTATTTATTCAACATTTCTATAAACAAACTACATACTGCCACCCACCTCACTAGCATAGCTTAATATACTGACAACTCAACCCTTATATGTGCAGCACCACTCCTACCAATATTTGAGGATGTCACTCAAAATTCTTTCACTGCTATTGAAACTCGGATAAAAGATGAAAATCTACTTTTAAATTCTTTATAAAAATTATGCTGTTCATTCCTACACAATACCAAAATGACAAACAATCTTTCATAATTACCTCATCCAACAGTGCAAAAATTAAAACAGTAACCCAAATAAAGATTCTGGATGTACTAATTGACAATGACCTCATATTCGACCAACACATGTCACATGCCATTAAAAAACACACCATAAATTCATCTATCTCCATAGAACCAAACACTACCTGATCAGTGACACAAGACAAACACTAGCATCTATCTACCTTTTTCTATCCTTACTATATAAGTCTCACCTATTCTTACAAACCTAAATAGTACACTTTCAGATGAACACTCCAACTCTTGCAATAAAGTAGCAAATTTCGCTGCCAACCTTACATATAGGACTCATCACTGCAGAGCTCTGAGAAAAATAAGCTGGTTTGAGATACCCAACTATTTAATGTATTCATAACTTATTATTGCACACAATCTTGTGCATGCTCTAGAAAAATTCCCAGATCTAAAAGATACCCTGCAGCTCTACCGTCTATGTAGAGACCTTCACTCAACCAATAGGCACAACAAAGTCTAATAACTGACTCACTATACCTCCATTACATATCCAAACTCTGGAACACCATTCCCAGATAACTAAAACAGACCATAACACTTTCCACTTTCAACTTTATTAATACAACAACTAAAGCACAAGTAATTGTACACATGTTCCTCACCTGGGTAACTTCATTTTTTTGTCAGCTCATACCCCACCATTCCTTAATGACATCTGTCCTTTTCTTTACAACAGACCTTCCTACCTTAATTCCAACTTTACATTTCAGTTTCTTTCTGACATTCCCACTTTATCCAGTTCCTTCAAATAGTTTCTGCCACTCTCTTATAACCAGGGTTTGTGCCAGTAAGTACCCTACTATTCCTGCCCCCCCTAGCCTTGACTCACTAGCTATACAATGATTTTCTTCCACTTCCACCTTTAACTACTATCTACCTACCGATTTTTTATGTTCCTTACCTAAATTTTAGTTATTTCTAACATCTATACTGTAACCCTCCATACTCATGTCCTGTAAGTAATATCTAATGTCTTTCTGCCACATATATGGTACATAAACTGTTGGCATACTAAATATGTTATACTTAGAATTCCATATCTATATAACGTCACACCAAAAGAAATATCTGTTTTATCTTGGTATAGTGTCACTGCAGAATAATTACTTGTTTGTATTTAGATAGCTTAAGAAAAATCTAAGTAAAGTAACTTTGTAAAATAAATGTTTTCTTATGAGTATCTTAAATGTATCTGCTGGAGCTTTTCTTCCCATGCCTTCACAGAAATTATGCTTTCCCAGGCTAGCTTGCCTTGGAAATAAAGACAATAAAATAAATAAATAAATGCTAATGATTTGCTTAATCTGAGTCCGTTTTGTTGTCTCCGTCCCACTTTGTTCCTCCTTAAAAGCAAAAGTGCTGCCTCTGAAATGCCTACATGGAGACTTTCTACCTTACAAGTTTCTTGATGTGGTTTGTACACTCACCATTTACTAACAGTGGTTCTGGCCAGCACTGTTAAAGCTTGCTTTCGAAGAAATATTTGGTTAAGTTTCTATGTTTCCTTGTATCTTCCACAGCAAGCTGTTAAACCAGTAATGTTAAACTTGCCAAGGAAGTCTGAAAATTAATCCTGCAATCAAGCAACTAGAAGTTTTGTTGACATTATTCATTCCAGAAACTAGTGACTCACTGGCAGTTCATTTAAACCCAGCATTCCCAGTCTTGATGGCTGGGTATGTTTCACATTGTGAATATGTTGTAGCATGTCTCACATGAACAGAGTGTCGCTTTAAGCTGTAGACAATGTTGATGTGGAGTGAATGCACTCAATCTCAGCCTCCAATACAGCCTCTCAATGAACTACCAGCAAGTGTCTTTAAGGGGAACCAACAATAGCTAATATTGTAACTTTGGATAACGGCAGCTAACAGATAAAGGTTGAAATATTCTAACTTTATCACTGAGCTTTTAATAATAAATCCAAATATACACTTTACAGTTAGTCATAGTAACTACACTGCTGACAGCATCATATAAGACTTTGTTCATTCCAGATGCATTTCTTGGTAAAAAGTAGAATGGTGCTCACAAAGCAAGAAATAACATTAAGAAAGCAATATTAAAGATAAGTCTTTTATGTTCTTGGAATACAATTTAATAAGTATGGCCTGTATCCTTACTTGCATGTTATAAATAGTGAATAATAATGCATGTGGTATTTGTTAAATGGTAGGAATGTTGATAAGTTGACATTTTTTTCTCTAATGACTTTTTATTCAATGGTTTGTCTTTGTGACCGATTTAACTTTTGGTTTATATATCTATATCTATATATATATATATATATATATATATATATATATATATATATATATATATATATATCATCATCATCCCCCTTTTTCCCATTTACATGGGGTCGGGGTATTGTATTAACTGTCGCCAACTCTCTCGATTCAGTGCCACTCTCCTGCCTTCTTCAACACTCATGCCTGACTGTCGCAGATCTTCTTTCACACAATCCATCCACCTCTTTGCTGGATGCCCTCATTTCCTCTTACCTTCTTCCTGTCTGTCCCAAATCTCCCTCACCAGATTGTCTTCTGCTTTTCTACACATGTACCCAAACCATCGTAATCTGTTCTCTTTGATCTTTTCTGCAATTGGAGCTACTTTAGCTTCTGCTCTTATGTATATATATATATATATATATATATATATATATATATATGTATATATATATATATATATATATATATATATATATATATATATATATATACGGATCTACCTGACAACATCAACAGTGCATAACACCAACGACATCACCAACACCACATAATCGACAGTTCACAAACACGACACCTCATACACTCAACACATCATAACAACAACCAACAAACAAAACAAATCCCCTGTCCAAAAACCACACACGCAACACAAGCACACCAAAATCCTAACAAACAAACACTAAACCTTACATACACAACTATCTACAACCCTAACCGAAACCCTAACCCTAAGGTCCGTCACTATCGCACACTTACCTAACCCGCGCCCTAACCCTAACTCACTTAACCCTCCCCTAACCCAAAAAATATCACTACTGCACCCTTACCCAACCTGCGCCCTAACCCTAACTCACTTAACCCACCCCTAACCCTACAGACCGTCAACATCGCACACTTACCTTACTCGCACCCTAACGTCCGTCACTACCGCATACTTACACATCCTTTCTCCATCTCGGTGTTCTCCGCGTCAGTGTTTTCATCCGTCAGTCTTCTGACTTGTCGATCTTCTGGCGTCGGTGATTTCGTTGTCAGTCTTCTCATCTGTCGACGTTCTCAGGTAGACCCATATACACACACACACACACACACACACACACACATATATATATATATATATATATAGAGAGAGAGAGAGAGAGAGAGAGTAAGTACAGTAGTGAATATGCGGGAATGCTCATAAAACTGAATGGCTTTGCAGCTGGCTGTAAAATACGAGTAAAAGAAAACAAAGTTGCCTGTATGTGCAATCAGCAAAAATATCAAATTAATGTTTTCTAGGACATTTAAGTGAGGTACGTCTACGTGTTGCTGGTGGGTTGGTTTTTGTTTTATTTTCATAATTCCTTTATATTGGAGTCTGTTTTGTAACCATAATTTTTGTTTTACAGTGATTGCTAGTGCAGTTCTCTGTGTAGTAGCAAGGATTCACATTTTAAGGGAATTTTATTCTTTCAGTTGGTGAGACATTGTTAGTATACTTAAGTCTGACCAGGGTAGGGGGCTTTAGCCCTTTGTTGCAGTATAAGGAACACACACACAATAGGATGTTGTGTTTGAAATGAGAACCTTAGAAGAATGTGATGTATGCTTCCATCTGTATGTTAGTAAAGTAGACCTTTTAAGTACATTGTATGGCATGGACAGAGAGTATTGTCAGTCCCCACTCTGATGGACCTCCTGCATATCTACAAAACAAACAGTACCAGAATTACCCATTCTAAAGAATTAAACATTGCCTTGGATATAAATAGGACATGGTGGAGAGATAGGTATGTATCACAGACTACACCATCTATGGAACAGGCTCCCCATCCATGTGAAGCAGAGTTCCTCGCTAATACATTTCAATGTAACTTGGACAATTGGATGGGAAACCGGAAATTCATCCCTGGTTTGGCACCTATGTCTGATGCAAACAGGTAACCTGCAAATGGTTCATCTCCCAGGCCCATGCTTACATTATCAAGGGTATCAGAACTTGTCAGAGATTTGGGATGCATGGCTAGGATTAAAAAGGCCCTTGTGGTCGTTAGCCTAGTAAACATCTATGAACCTAGTATGAACCTGTTGTGATAAAACTGTAATTACTATTATTGGATTACAAATGTATTTTGTTACTAAATGATTTATGAGGTTTACTAACATAATGAGCTTTGTCAGTAGTCAAGAGAGAACATTGTCAACCAAATTGAATAGCAGTTTGTGAAATGTTTAATCAGAGGAATCTGACAATGCATTCTTACATGAAGCTTTGATGTCTGGAACAAGAAAATTCACATAGAACTTGCATATCAAGTTAGAAAGCAGACAGTTGCTTTATCACAGTCAGCTGTCCGTCAGGTGCCAGGATCGACCACATCATGCACACGCTCAAGTCTCTCAACAACAGGCACTGTTATGACTCCATCATAGTCCATGTTGGTGTGAATGACTTGAAATGTACCAAACTGGATTATATGAAGAGAGACAGGACTGAGCTCTTGGATTATGTGTCTCAGGCAGGGATGTCCCTAGCCTTAAGCAGCATTTTACCTTCGCCTCTGATGATACCTCAATACAAACAAAAATTGATTGACTACATCAATTTGGCTTAGTTTCTGGTGTCATTCAAAGGGGATCCAGTATCTGTCAGCCTGGGATGACATGGTTGACAGACAGCGATGCTTTGCCAGAGATGGTCATCATCTGTCACCCCTGAGATTTCAGTTACTGGTTCTTGACTTCCCCATAGTGCCTTTTTCAGGCAATGTCACAAGAATCTCAAACCATGAGGCACAGTGCAAAATAGACCAATAAACAAAAAAAAAACACTGTGAAGAGGACAAAACCGCACCGGACAGCCGAGATGTTCTATTAGATTTATTGTGAGGTTAAACGTTTGAACAATCACCATGTTTTTCATCATAAACTGTAAGACTTCATCAGACACTAACAAATTGCAATTAACACATATATATATGCTGACAAACCTTTTAAACTAGCCAATAAGAAGTTATACAAAACAATCCTCATGAATATTAATAAAATTAATTTGTAACTAAAAGCATGAAAATCTAAATGACCTGTCAATAATGTGAATTAATTTATGTACATCAATATAACGTGTATTTTAATATGTATTGAGATGTATGATGCATTAAAAACATTTGATAAAAACCATTGTATTATTTTTGAATTATATATAAAACCTTTTACCATGTATTATAAATAACCTTTCATTAGTGCAACAATCCTCCCGTCTAGTGGTCAAAATAATGTATGCATATAAATTTCCTCTTTTATAATAAATATGTGGAATGGATATAAATATAAATATAATATACATATAAGATAAATAAATTGATTAGAAAAACTTAAGTTGTCTAAATATAGGTGACACCTTGAATAAAATGTATATATGTATATATCTGTATATGTATAATAATAAATACATAATGAATACAATAAATACAATGAATATGATAAAAAATAAGTGTGTAATCTATAAAATATAAAAATATAAAAATATACGCATGTAACATCTATAAAATCTTAAATAATGTAATAAATATATGTACATTTAAGTATAAAATATGAAAAAATATTTAAAAATGTTCATTATAGTATATAAAAATATATATAAATATATGCATATGACACCTGTGATGAAATTATGATAAAATTGTTACAATTCTGCTGCTCTCAATTTCAAAACTGGGTTGAGTGAGATGTTGTCATTTAAACCTGGGGATTGATTTGCCTTCAGGACAATCTGCAAGTATAATTCCCGGTATTCGATCTGGGTCTCCCACAAACCACCTCTCTCATCTTTCTGATTCTCTTCTACAATGAAAACTGTGTACTTTGCTAAGGGGCAGGTATTCATGTGTTTGTGTAGTGCGTTGACTTCTTTCTTATTTTTGATGTCGTTCAGGTGCTCATAAACCCTCCTTTTTAACTTCCTCTCCATCTTCCCTAAATAAAAGGCTGAACATATTTCACAAATCGCAATATACACTACTCCAAAAGAATTGCAATTACTATATACTCTGCCTGTAATCTCTCTTTCTCTTGCTTCAATAAAAATGTTGTGTGAATTAAACATAAATGAACACTGTGAACACATTCCACAAGAATAAGTGCCCCCTACTTTTGTGCTTTTCTTATTCACTTTATATTGAGCTGTCAACCAATCTTTGACATTACGTCCCCTCCTAAAAATGATATTAAAAGAATCTTTTGATTTGTTAAAATTAAGATCAGTGATGTTAAGAAATTTCTCCCATTCTCTGTAAAACACTTGTTTAATAATGCCAGTGTCTCCACTGAAATCAGTAATAAATGACTGGCTGTATATTTTATCCTTCCTTGGATCTGTAGGTTCAAATATTCTAAGGTCATCACTAATAGGGGGGCTATAATTCAAAATAGGTGCAAACTTAATTTTTCTCCCTTGAATAACTTCTTCTTTAATGCGGTTATAGAAGTCCAATGGGTAACCCCTATCCAAAAACATGTCAACTAAAAATTCCATTTCATTAATAAAGTCTTGATCATCCGATGTCATCCTTGAAATCCTAACCATTTGACCCTTTACAATACTTCTCTTTTGGTGCAAGGGATGTCCACTTTTAAAATGTAGATATGAATTAGAAAAAGTTTTTTTCCTAAAAACTTTTGACTTGAAATTATCTCCATCTTTTTTTAGTGTCACATCAAGAAAATTAATAGTATGTGCATCCATTTCATGGGTAAATTTGAGAAAGGTAGTGGTATGGTTAATGTATTTAATAAATTCATTTAGCTTTTCTATACTGTCTTTCCACAATATAATAATGTCATCTAAAAACGTTTATATAAACTCCAACATTCTTTATATACACTATTGTAAATTAATTTTTCCTCCCAAGTGTTTAAAACCATGTTAGCATATATGGGAGCACATCTTGCTCCCATGGCTACACCACTTAGTTGATGGAAATATTCCCCTTGAAAAAATAAATAATTATATTTCAGAACCAGTTCCATTAAATTTACACAAACATAAATTTCATCATCTTTTAGTTCTAGGAAGGATCTTATAGCTTCTTCAAACCATTCTATTCCTGTATTATGTGGTATTGAACCAAACAAATCTACCACATCGATAGCAACAAAAATAATCCCATTGTTCGAAGTGATACCTTTCACTTTTTCTAAAAAATCCCATGAATCTTTCAAATAGGATGTTCCCTTGAACATTAAATTCTTTAATTTGATGTCAATGTACCTTGCTAGAGGGGAAATAACAGAACCTTCTGCTGCTACAATGGGGCATAAAGGGGGATCTTCTAAGTTCTTGTGCACTTTGGGAATACCGAAAACAGATGGAATTTTTGGTTTGTTGTTGTGTAAAAACTCAAACATACTGTATTCAATAAGCCCCTCTAAAAAAAAATCATATAATGTTGTGTAAATTCTCTTGTAGCCAATATTGATTTCATTTATAGAGACATTACCATATTTAGACTAATCTAATAATATATTAAACATTTTGCCCTCGTATGTAATAGAATTCATGAGTACCACCCCTCCCCCTTTATCTGGTTTCATTATTCTCAGATTAGAATTCTCTCTTAGTTTATTAAGTAATGTTAGTTCTCCTGATGTAAGATTAGGAATAAATCTATTTTTTCTAATAGCTTGTCTCGATTCATGCTCAATAATATTCTCAAAATTTCTTAATTGTATATGTGTAGGTGGGTTTCAAGTGCTTTTTTCTTTAATTCTTTGGAAATGTCACAAGAATACAATTCCCGATGTAAAAATATCCTCTAAAAACAACCTCAGGTTTATGCTGCTAAACACTTGGAGTCTAAACCAGAAAATGCACTCACTGGAAGCAGTCCTAACTCTGGAAGATGCTAACATTTGTGCAGTCACTGAGATCTGGATTAAAGCTGCAGAGATTACCCCAGTTATACCAGGTTACATTTCCTTCCACACATTGAGAACAGAAACTGAACGCATGAGAACTAAAGGAGGTGGTGTATCAATATTCATTAAAGATAAATACACCTCTAAATTGGTTAAACAGCATGATTCCCTTGAATTACTTCAGGTGCAATTGACTGTAGGTAAGACCTCTGTTCAGGTCATTGCCAGCTGTAGGACCCCTCCATGAATCAGGATATCCACTCAGCCTACTTGGATCTACTTGAGTCAATCAAGATACAACCAAACACCCTGGTTTTGGGTGACTTTAATTACCCATCCATAGACTAGGTAAATTATACATGTCCTAACTCACTTGCCTAAAGATTTCTGGACTTTGTTAACTCCAATGCCCTGGACTAGCTGGTTGACACATCCATAAGGGGCTTAAACATCCTGGACCTGGCGCTCACCAACATAGGGGACTGCTGCACCACTCACAGTGTGTGACCATCCCTGGTGAGATCTGACCACGAATCAGTCTTGCTAGAAGTAACTATAACACAAGACCCCTCCTCCCTTAGCAACAACTAGACTAAAAAACTTCTCTAAGGCCAATTACAACCTCTTATGTGATGGCATAAATAGCTTCATAGGCCCTCCCCTCACTAATGGAACAGACATCTCTGCTGGGTTATACACCAATGCTTTATACAAGCACCTGTACAAGTGTATTGACTCTGCCATACCAACAGAACCAAAGCAAGATCTTCAAGGAAAAACAAACCTGTCTAGTGGGCAACTGCTATTAATAGGCTATACAATAGGAGAAAGAAATTGCTGTCTAAGAGAAGGAAGGAATGGTCTCAAAACACTCCCTCCTCAATTTAAACAAGCAAATAAGACTCCTAGTGTAATCCTCCAACACTAACTATGATTCCAGATTAGCTACCCTAAATAAGGATAACCAGAAGGCATTCTTTAGTTACATCCATAACCTCAAAGGTAAGACCCAGATTTGTGCTGAACCCGTAGTTAATGGTACTGTATATATAGAAGCTGTGGATGTAGCAAACCTGATGGTTGACAGATTTAGTGAAAACTTCGCTCCCCTGTCCCCACCACATATACCCCAAAGCATCCCTAGCACCTGTCCCCACCTAGTATCACCAAGGAGCAGGTCTTTAATGCCCTCTCCATTGCCAAAAACACAGCTTCTGTGAGACCAGACAACATCCTTGGCTGTGTTCTACATGGGTTAAAACAGGAATTAGCATCAACACTGAGGAACGCTTTTCAATCACAGCCTAAGCTCTGGCTTCATCCATTTGGAATGAAAAACAGCTACTGTCATCCCTTTGCACAAAAGGGGGGCATCCATGGACCCTGGGAATTATAGATCCATTAGCCTGACCAGCCTTATCTGCAAGGCCATGGAACGAATCATCATGGACCTTATCAACAAAGATATAAGAAATATCAAAATGCTCATTCCCACCCAGTTTGGCTTTGTCAAGGGGAGATCATGCCTATTAAACTTGGTGGATTTCTTCAAGACAGTCACAAAAGCCCTAGTCAAAGGCAAATCTGTGCATACAGCCTACCTAGACATAGCCAAGGCCTTTCTCACAATTCCCCACTCAGGCATTATTGATAAACTCAGCCAGCTGGGTATCAACCAATATATTGTCAGGTGGGTTGCAAACTAGTTCACTGATTAAATTCATACGGTCAAAAATAGTAGACTCCACCTCCTTCAGCAGACCCATAACCAGTGGTGTTCCACAGGGATTGGTTCTGGGACCCTTACTGTTTTTAATTTACTTCTCCAAAGTACAGGCTAAAACTAAAGGACTGTGGCTGACAAAATTTGCTGATGACTGCAAACTGGGAGCAATCATTGAAACCCCTAGCAATGTCAACATCCCGCAGGAAGCTCTTAACCAGACTAATGACTGGTGCCAAAATCATGCTCTTAAACTTAATGCAAAAAAATGCATTATCATCCCCTTCAGCAAGAGTGATGTTCCTGCAAAGTACTACATCAATAGCAATACCCTAAGCACACAGTCAGTGGTGAGAGATCTGGGCACAGAGGTTGACAGCAACCTTAACTTTGATCAACATATCTCTACAGTGGTAAGAAGGGCATTTAATATTGCTCATCTCATAAGTAAAGGCATCGCCTACAGGAAAAATGAAGTTATAACCCCCCTGTGCTCTTCCCTCATCAAGCCAATAATAGAGTACAATGCTCCCTTTGGCATGTTCCTTTTCAAACACCTGCAGCAGTTAGAGAGACCACAACGGTTCCTTACAAAGAAAATTCATTGTCTTCAAAATCTGTCTTATGCGGACACACTGAAATCATTGTCATTTTACTCTGCATTGTACAGAATGCTCAGAGGCTGCCTGTGCCTTGCATATAGTGTAATCTCTTACCAAGCTTTAATGGAAATGCTTCACACTCACACATCAAATGGCACACGGGTCAGTCACTCAAAGGACCTTAAACTGGTATGTGTCATCAACAGAACTTTTTGGAGAGACATATTTGTCTCACAGAGGTCGGCCCACCTTTGGAACAAGCTTCCTATTCATGTGAAACAAAGTCCCTTGTTGGCTCTATTTAATCGCAATTTGGATGATTGGATGGGTAACCAGAAATTCAGTCTGGGGGTTCCACCTGTGTCCATCTTGGACAGGGCCAATAGGTGCTGATTTTAATGTCTACAGACACCCTTGGGAACACAGGTTGAACTTGGCTAAGCTTGTAAGGGCCCTGGGCACATTAGCCTAGTAACCCCCTATGATCCTATGATCCTATGATCTTAATTATAGATTGCAGAAATAGAAAATACATATTTGTCAGGGAAATATGAGAAAGAATGTTTGTCTTGCCTGTGACATATAGCAGAGGCTATGGAATCCATCTCCTCTACTCAGCCAGCCAAATATGTGTGGAAGAGAGTAATTGGCTTCAGTAGCTTATTGTAAATGTGCACTGCTGTCGTTGATTATGAAAAATGCCTTTTACCCCTAAATAAGCTGGGCACTTGTCAGCTGCAGAACACAGTAACTATCATTCACTACCTAAGATTTGATCCCGCTCAGTTTGGGCACACATAGTACCTTCAACTGTAATTGTTGCTCACCCAAACTGCTTTCATATGCATACACACTCACAATATCTCTTAGGAGGAGCTTCTAATAACTTTTAGTGATAACACCCCTTACATGTATTCACCATATTCTGGCTCCAGTCAGAATGTTAATCAGATATACAAGTCTCAGTTACTGATCACAGTTTTGCTGGGAAAAATAAGACAGCTGCAGTATTTGCCAAATAACTAAGTGAGCACTTAAATTTTAAAAGATCTGATTTCACATATAAGGCAGTAAAGCAGCTGCATAAGGAAAGGAAATACATTTGTACATACGTATAGACTCTTGACAGAAAAATTCTTACTGTACTGTAGTTATTTCCACTTACGTATTAATGACAGAAGCCTCAGGATATAAGCAAAGTCTAACAAGTCTAAAGTGAAAGCATCTCGATGCAGCTTCCTCTGCCAGTTAGAATTCCTGAAATCCAAATAAAAAAACAGACAAATGGAAAGAAAAAGACAGCAGTAGCCCTGAATAAGTTGTTATAGGTGGTTAGATAGATTTTTCCCACAAAATAATATCCCACAAAGTAAGGAAAAACACATCAGTGTCTCTGATGCAGTAAACTCCGCAGAGGTTAGAAATATTTTAAACACAAATAGAACCTGTCTTTGCTTTTGGAAACAAGCGTCAGAACACTAACACAGTTCTTTTCCATGGTAACATAATGCAGCTTTTGAAGGAAGCAATGAATAAACAACCATACGCAATTTGATGCTATTAAAAGAAGAAAAAAAATCTGTATTTTACGTATCTAATAAAATACACAATTTTTTTAATAAGTCCAAGACAGCATATATCATCTGGCATGTCTCCTCCTTCCCGGACCACAAGCAAGTTTTCTTGAGAGAACCACAAGAAGGTAATATTTTCATTGTCAAATAATGCTTGCTTTGTAAGACTTGGTACCAGTTTAGTGTCCAAGAAAAAACCCTTTTGTCATTCCCAGTGGGTAACGTTTCACTAAATAGTTAATACTACCTTTTCACTATCTTCTTGCTCCATACATTTACATGGTTTTCAACCAGGTGGGTACAACCGGACATATCAGTGAATCTGCCTCTGAATGCTTGTAATATTGCTCAGATCATCTGCATCTTGATATGGAATAGTTGTGACCAACATTATCTCACTGACTGTCAGACCAAGCTTCTCTGAGAAGGTGTAGTACAAGGTCTCCCCCTAATTAGTCCTGTCACCCTTTTTCACTGAGCAGATATAAGCATTATTATATTTTGCGCTACAGTATATTTTTGTGTTCTCACTGTCCTGTACCAATCCTTTAGCTGCTGTTGTGCATCCGCTAAGTGCTCCTGTGCCAACTCCATGTGCTCCCTCAGCTTATTCTTGAAATTCAGGCCAAACTCCACATCAGACTCTTGGTAAGAATTGCCTTACCCCTACTATTCATAAGGAATTAAGTCCAGAGGCTCTTTTCATTCTATAAGCATAATGTAGCTCAAATGATGAAAAATATGTCCAATCTTGCAAGTTTCATGCAGAGCCTACATGGAGTGTTTCACATATGAGATGTTGCTCATCATGTGGCATCACTTCATGCATATTAATGAAGCGTGGTGTGCGTAAGCAAGGTTTTGCAGCTTGCACCAGTGTTACTGGCCATGAAACCTCTAATATGAATGCAGATCATACCTACCAACCTTTCTAAAACAAAAATATATATCTATCTATACAAATAACAAATGCAAACATGATAGAGAGTTATAAGACGAGTTGAACCTTATTGTTTCAGAGATATGCTGTTTTAACAAGTGTCTTGCTGAATGTAATCTTTGACTGAGTCATAGAAGAGTTTAACCTTTATTGTTCCTGAACTATATTGCTTTTATAACTGTCTTGCTTGAATATTATCACTGACAGAGACATTGTAATATGTGCAGTCAAGGCTGTTTTGCTATGCAAGTTAATCTCTGTTCTATGCTCAAGTTACTACTTAATAAGCCTGTGTAACTGTCTATTTTTTATCTCTCTGTGTATCTTACCACTGTCTCTCTTTTGCCTTTATATTCCCAGCTTCTCAACCTGGTTTCCCAGTATTAAGGAGGACTTGCCCTGCGTGCTGAAAACAACTATTCTCCTGAACACACTGCGGTTTCCCCTAACTAAGAAACTGAACCTTTCCTCCCCTCTGCTACAGTCCCCAAGGGAATTTAATTATAAGTAAAGTACGTACTTTAAACCAAAGTCTTAAGACAATTAGTGTGAGATATCCTAGATTGTAAGTTTACTTTCACCAGCCAGGACAGCTGGCAGCCTTTACTATCTGCTCCCATACCTGTCACCCCTTCCCCCTTCTTAGACTACAAGTATTTTTACTGTTCTTCCTCTTCAATCCTCTATAGAATACTTACTGCCCTGCACTCTTTTCTCAGTATATATTGCCTCTGCTATACAGCTTTTGTCCACTAGAGGACAATAGTTTCCTTTAGACCACCATTCTGACTCCAATTTTAAGTAACTTACAGGCTCTTGGATTCTAATATTCTGGAAGAGCTAATACTCCCACTCTATTCTTTCTTTATTCTAATATTCTTCACTGCCAACCCTCTCTGCATATTCTATTATCAAGGCATTGTGTCACCTTACCCTCTGCTGCTTTACTTACCTTTGCTTACTGCTCCTCTGATTGTTTTTCCTAGGGTGAACTCCTCTGTGGCTCATCCCGCTCCGTTCGCCCTGCGGGCTCACTCCGCTCCCCTACCCTGCCCCCAAATCTCACCCGCCCCCAGTGGTCCCAAACTTATACTCTAACTGCCACACCCCTATGCATTAGGACCAACCTCTAACTCCTCCCCTTAAAGTGCTATTACCTCTATTATATTCTCACTTTACCCCTATCTCCTCCCCCTTAAAGAACTATCACTCATTTACCTTTATCCATTACCCTACCACTCTATCCACAAATATCCCTACATTTAACCACCTTAACCTAAACAAATGGCTCAAGGATCCTGTAAACCCTTACCTTTATTACTACTCCTAATTATACTTATCATTCCCTATCTACTTACTCTCTACGAACACCATAGATTCCTAGGACTGCATACCCACATCACACACACCTCTGTCCTTACCCCCAGCTCCACTCATAGTGTTAGCAACCTCCCTAGCTCAGCTAAGTACTAAGCAACCATATTTCATAGACTCCATCACATCTCTCAATGTAACCCACTAGCTAGAAAAAATAAGAACCTAATTTTTAAACTTCTACAACTCATCCTAAAAGTTCAGGTCCACTCCCTGTTAGATGGTGATATACACCCTAACCCAGGTCCTACCACTATCACAGCTACACAGCCTGATACACCAACAAATTCAATCATGCAGACACTTACCAAGCCCCCCAACTCTCCTGATAGCTCATCTTAATATTCGTAGCATCAATAACAAAATAGCTCACCTGCATGCCCTTATTGATGTTTATTCCTTTGACATCCTCTGTCTGTCTGAAACATGGCTTAATCCATCAATACAAGACAGTGCAGTTCTACCCCCTGGCTATAATATCATAAGACATGACCGTAACACTAAAAAAGGAGGAGGCGTAGCCATACTTTATAAGAATGGATTACAAGTTACCTTGTTAGACTCCAAACCTCCACTTTGCAACAATGCAGAAATTCTTCTAACTAAGGTTCAGCTTAACAAAAGCAAAGCCATATATCTATCATGTGTCTATCTTCCCCCAGGCAATAACATCAACACATTAGAGGCTATCCTCAGCTGGCTCTCAAGTAACTACCCCCAAGAAACCATTATACTTGGAGATTTTAACATTAACTGGAACTCCTGTATATCTGAGCAGCCTTCTACTCATATCAACTTATATGGTTTTACCCAAACTATAACATCCCCAACCCGCACCAATAAAGCTAACAACAAAACTAGTACCCTTGACTGGATACTCACTAATACCCCCCAACTAAACTATAAAACAGGCACCCTCCCTGAGGACATAAGTGATCACTTGCTTACCTATTTAATCAGAACAAAAACTGTCATCCTAAACTCTACCATCTGTAGAACTATTCGCACTACCAACAATTTTAACCCTGCTCACTTTCAAGCTGAACTAGTCACCTGTGACTGGTCACCCCTGAAATACCTCCCAATAGATAATGCCGTGAAATACTTTAACTCTAAATTTCTAACCATTTTAGACAGCCATGCCCCATTACGCAAAGTTAGAATTAGAACCAAACCGGCACCATGGCTCACCAAAACGACCAAACAAAAAATCCTCCAAAGAAATAAACAATGGGCCAAATGGCACTCAACAAAAAGCTCCTCAGACCACCTGCAATTCAGACAGCTAAGAAATTAAACATAAAAGCCATATTAGCCAATAAAAGAAACTACTACTACCACCTACAACAAACCAACCAAAATAATCCCCAAAAATTCTGGTGAGGTATCAATAACCTCCTACACCCTGGATGCTCAAGTACTCCCTCTCCCTCTGGCTCTGATCACAACAATCCCATCCAAATAGCTGACTCATTTAATACTTTTCTCACTGAAACCATGCAATCCCTAGCCAACCAGCTATCCCCTAGCATCCCAGGCTCTGCCACAACCATTACCAATAATTCTCATCAATTTCATTTTCAGCCAGTGCCCACTTCACTTATCTCTAACCTCATACAGAAACTTAAACCCACTACTCTCTCTGCTGATAAATTACCTGCAGAATACCTGCAAAAAGCTGCTAAAGTCATAGCCTACCCCATATCCATCCTCATTAACAGAACTATTTCTGAAGGATCTATTCCCCTAATCTGGAAAGTCTCTCACATAATTCCTCTGCATAAGGGCGGTAACTCCAAAGAGTTGTCCAATTATAGGCCCATAGCTATTCTATCTCCTTTGGCAAAAATAATGGAGAAATGTATACACATACAACTGTTAACCTACCTACTCGATCACAATTTATTAGCACCCTGTCAACATGGCTTTAGACCATTTCATAGCACCACCTCTGCTCTCTTATCCTTCACTAACCATATTAACAGTAATCGTAATATTGATACTCTATCCTCAGCTGTTTTTATTGACCTGTCCAAAGCATTTGACATGGTGAATCACCACTTCCTTATAGACACACTCAAAAACCTGTCATTGGACAACCATACTATACAGTGGTTCCAATCATACCTACATAACAGGCAATGGGCTGTACTATGGGAAAATACTTTATCTTCCCACATCCCAGTCACTCTAGGGGTCCCGCAAGGATCTATATTAGGCCCATTACTCTTCTCCATCTTTACAAATGACCTTCATTCTGTAATTCCTCAAGCTGACTGTATCCAATATGCTGACGACTCCACACTCATATGTGCTGCTGCTTCTCAATCAGAACTTCAGTCACTAACCCAAATGACCTTTAGTACAGTTGAAAACTGGCTCCTACAAAGACGTCTTATCCTTAACCCCAAAAAAACAAAATGTTACTATTTACCCCACCCAGAACCTCCCCACTTAACTTTACTATTACTTCAAATGATAGAACTATAATATCTCCTGAACCAACCACCAAACTACTCAGAGTACTAATAGATAACAACTTGTCCTTTGAACCTCACATTAATAACACCATAAAAATAGTAAACAAGAAACTAGGTTCCCTCTATAGAATAAAACCCTTTCTTACACCTCCAGCCAGGGTTACTATTGCTCGTACCCACCTCATCTCTACCTTGCTCTATGCCTTCCCTATCTATACCAAAATATGTAGAAGTAATCTGAGTAAACTTACATCCTCCTACAACAATATTGCCAGATTTGCAGCTGGGTCCTCCTATAGAACTCATCACTGTATCAATCTGAATCAGTTAGGATGGTTAGAGCTGCCAAATTTAATACTTTTCAATCAATTAATAGTAGCCCATAAGATCCTGTATTTACCTCAAAATACACCCATACTTACATCCCTAGTCATCCCCTATAATAACCTCAAGACCTTACGCTCAGCTAATAACCTACTTGTACAAATATCAAAATCCAACAACTTAGCTGGTGACACCTTATTCTCCAATACAGTAGGTAAAGCCTGGAACATCCTCCCAAGCCAGCTAACCTCAATATCCTCTGTCAGCTTATTTAAAAGCAAGCTTAAACCCTACCTCAAATCACACTGGCTATGCCCCTGTGTTAACCCTGACTAAGTACCTAACTATTAACTAGACTCCCACAATTCCTAGCCTCCCATGATCATGATCTTGTGTTGTCTCATTAATTTTTAGTGAGCTTAACCTTCCTTAGGGTTTTTTCTCATGTAAATAAGTATATACTGTGGAATGATCAAACACCTTCATATAGTATCACAACCTATGTGTTAAATAACACTAGAAATCCATCCTTGTTTGTTGTTCTTCTATACTCTATCTATTGATCTCTAGTGTTTTTCTTTCTTAGGTTTTTGTGAGACCTTAGTATCTCTTATCATAAATTACTAGGTGTATCTAATTTTGTAATATGTTATAAAGATTTGTACTACACCATTTCTAATACAAATGTATTAGTCTTATTCATCTATTCTTAGATAAATTTTTCCTTTTTCCTACTGAAATATAAAATATATAATCTTAGGTTTGTACTATAATTGTTAAAACTTATGTACCAAATTATACTGTTATTGTCTTTGTCTTGACCTTTTATGTTGTTGTAATTTATGGAGCTTTTCTCCTCGGGCCTCCACTGAAAATGGACATATATCCAGCTGGACTAGCCCGGTCAACAAATGTAAAATAAATAAATAAATAAAATAAAATCTGGACAAAGACTAAAATAATAGAGGGACAAAGGGAGAGATTTACAGTATTGTTCTTATAAACTTAGAAAGTAGCTAGAATAACAGGATTTGTGTTAGCATGCATTTTCTGAAGGATATGAAGTACAAAACTCAAATGTATGTTATTATATATTGACTTCAATCTTCAGTGCTTTTCCAGAAAAACACAAATTTTACAAGGAACACCCCAAAAGTATGATGCAAGCATCTGGACATTCTGCAAAATTCTGGACAGTTGGGAGGTATGATACAGATAGCATTTCCGTGCAAGATTGCAGGCGGCAAAATCGGATTTGTTGGACAGCAAGGCCATTGCTTTTTCCTTACTTGAGTTTTCTTCATTAAAATTTGTCTGGGGCACTGTCATAGATTGTTTTTCCTCATTTCAATTATGTTTCCTTTTTTTTTTGAGACCAGTGTTTGCTTGATGTGTAGGACAAACATGTTTGGCTGTGCTCATTTGGTTTGTGTGAAGCGTAGCAATGCACAAACTGGAGGAATGGACCTCCCACATTGCAGACAGGATGTAGACATCCACAAACATAAACCGAATGCATTCAGTTAATACCATTGCTCATTGTACAAACAGAGTAAGTGGCCTTGTGCTGTGATTAACAGTGAGAACTTTACAATGACTACTAAGATACTAAGATAGAGAATGTCATGTCACTAGTCCTGTGGCAGCAGGCATTAAGTGTAGGTTTAGAGTGTGGATGGTCTGGAGTTCTAATACAGAATGTGCAAACTTTGTTTTTCTCTTGTGACATTGCAGATTATAGCAAAGAAGTGCAACAGACACAGCAGTTTTCTCAACCTTCTTGTGGCAACAGTTGTAAGTGTAGGACTACCATACACACGGTCCATTTGACAAACACATTTACACAAGAGCTTGTATACCAAATAACCATGAAATTGCACTGCTTGCCACTGTTGCGTGTCACTTACAATCATGCAAACACGTTGCCCAGCAGTGCGCACCCTCGACTGCTGTGTTTGTGTGATGTTAAGTGATGTACAATGTTCTCAAATGTTGCAAAACCAAAAAGTGGCGCACTCCCTGTAAGCATGGCAATCCATGCAATTGGAGGGAAAGCATCAGGATACAAAATGCAATTCGCGGGAAATGCTCATTCTACATTGAGCTTGAGCTATGGTAGACATGTCTGGTGTTGCTGGTGAGATAGTACACTTCTGAGTGCAGAGTTGGGATTTTCAGGAGTCCAAAACCTTTATTGGAATCCTAGTTGAAGGAGCATGGGGCCTGGTTGCTGCAGCATGACTATTCAGACTCAGAATACAAGTCTGAATCCTGGAATAGTATTGCCAGGGCTTTGACTAGTGTTACAGGTTTCTTTCACACTTTTAAACAATGCCGACATCACTTTAATGACCTCTGGAGAAGGAAGCTGATACCCTCAACACTTGGATTGGAGAATTTGCTACATGGGACACCCCACAGATGTGTAAGTATTAATTGCAGTGACTAATTAAAAGTAGAATATAGTCAAGACTGGTATTCATAATGGTGTTTTGTTACGTTGTTTCCACAACTGTCATGGAGCGAGCCTCAAAAGTGAGGTCCCATGCTCTGTGTTTGTTAAGGATGTGAGAAGCATGTGGTATGTATGCATCAGAACAACACTGTTCTAAACAGTAGTTTAATAATGATAATAATAATAATAATAATAATGATGATGATTTGAACAGTAATTTAGTAACATTAAAAGTTAAGGATGGCTTAGTTGGTATTTAATGCAGTTGCACTAATTTTGAGCATGCATATGTCAACTGTAAAACAAAGTATGCATGCCTTAGTCTGTAGCACAAAGCAACAGTTTCATATTCTCATATGATAGTGAGCATGCATCTCTAAACTTTAAAAGGAAAGTATACATTCAGTAGTAGTCTGTAGGACAAAATAACAGTATAGTATAAGAGAGAAGTCATCAGCTGTAGGTTCAAAAACACACTTCCCAAATATACAATATTGTTCTGCTACTTTCCTAGACCTATCTAAAGCATTTGACATGGTCCCACACAAACAACTTATCTCTGTCCTCAATAACCTATCTTTCTCACAATCGGTCACCAACTGGTTTCAGAGTTACCTGTCTGACCGCCAACAATCCGTTGTATGGCAGAATGACATATCTCCCCGACTACCTGTCTCCATAGGGGTTCCCCAAGGATCCATCCTTGGACCCCTACTCTTCTCTGTTTACACCAATAATCTAGCCTCTGCCACCAAACATGGCACACTCATACAATACTCAGATGACTTGACCATCATCTGCTCAGCCCACTCCCTACCAAAACTGCAAAAAGTCACACAGGAATCCTTTTCCTCTGTTGAAACATGGTTATCCGATGCCCGATTAATACTCAACCCAAACAAAACTAAACTACTCATCTTCCAACCCACCAAACATACTCAAAACAACTCTCACTTTAACATCACGGCAAAAGACAACACCACTATATCCCCAACTGAACACACCAAATTGCTAGGAGTGGAAATAGACAATAAACTAAAATTTGACATTCACATATCCATGACTATAAAAAAAGTCCACAAAAAACTAGGAGCGTTATACAGAAATAAGCAATTTCTCACCAAAGCAGCAAAGATTTCAATAGCAAATTCCCACCTTATCTCCACCCTACTTTATGCCTCTCCAATATATACCAACCTAAGGCAATGTGATCTAAACAAGCTAGAGACCTGCTACAACAAAATTGCCAAATTTGCCACAGGGGCATCCTACCGTAGTCACAACTGTCTCTCTCTTGCTGAACTGGGCTGGCTTGAACTCCCTCACCTCCTTCAGTGGTATCAACTCTCACTCGCCCACAAACTAGTAAGCCATCCACTAAATGTCCCATCCCTCCAGAATCTACTCCAACCCTATTGCACCAGACCACTAAGATCCAGCAGCAAAAATCACTTGCAGATCACTAAAGCCAATAACTCTGCTGGTGAAGCACTATTCTATTGCGCCATAGCCAAATTATGGAACTCACTCCCACCCACAATTGCTTCCATACCATCATGCACCCACTTCAAAACTTTACTAAAAGTGCAACTAAAAACATGCTGGCTATGCCCTTGCAATTCCCACTGTAATATCATCCACCCCATCCAACCACTACCTTTCTTTCCACTCCACTAACTACCTTGATTATAGCAAGCTCAGATGCTCATAAGCCAGTACTTATTATACAGCACGAACTTCTTCTTGTAACATTTGTTAATGTCTGGTATGCACTTCACAGATAAAGATTCTAGTTGTCTACTGATGTACTATGTTCTTCATCTGTAAATATGTTGTAAGTAATTGCTATGTAAATTGCTAATCACTATGTAATCCAATGTAAATACTGTCTGTTTATTTTAACTGTGGAGCTTTTCTCCCCGGGCCTCCGCTGAAAATGGACCTGTCCAGTCGGACACTCCCGGTCAACAAATTTAAATAAATAAATAAATAAATAAATAAATAAATAATACAATACTGTTAGGTTTTCATCATTATTGCACTGTAACTTCAAACGTCTATACCAGTGGCACAAATGACCTGCTGTAAACTGTAATCAGTATAACTGGAACATGCATGTATGCAATATATGCACACATATAGGATTGCTGGAGGCAGTCTGTACTATAGTGAGCCTCTGTTATGAACTGGGTAGACTTAAAAGTAATTGGTTTGGAGTTTGTAGTATTAAAAGTAGAGGTAATGGAATAGAGTGAAATAATTGCATCAATGGTTTGCATGTCACATATGAAGTTACTAATGTTCTCCCTTTTTTTTCTCTCACCCCAACTCTTATTTTCTCTTTTGTTTATTTGTTGTTTTCTTTTCCCACACAGCATAGCAGGATAGGTCTGTTCCAGAGGATCCTCCTGCCCCCACTCCACCAGCTACATCACCACTGCCCAGCTTTTCTAGCATGCAAAATGGCAGCATCCCTTCTACTGCTTCTGCACTACATGGCCCATCAGATAGTTCTGCCTTGGAGGATAGGCATGCGGCTCCCTCTGGGAGCAGTGTTGGAGGTTATGACTTTATCACCCGAGAAGAACTGCCAGGAATGGTGAGTAGGATTGTGCGCCATACTGTGGGTGGGTGCATGCTTATGCCAGATGGAGTGCCTGCTTTCTATCCTGGTTCAGAATATCTGTAGGAGACATAGTTATCAGGCAGTGCAACCATTGACAAGTGAGGTCACAGAGATGACAGTCCACTGGGTGAGGACTCGATTCTCACTGTCAGCCAGCCTGACGTGCATGGGACCACGATTTCCCTACCCTTTCCCCAAGCATGGTGTTCACCCACCTCTTGTGTCCTTTGCTGTCCCTGTGTCTTGTCTTGTACGTCCGGTCTGTCTGCCATTGCTTCCTTACCTACCCAACTTACCTGATACAGACATACCTACGTCCCTTCCCCAACATTCCTCTCTCTCTGCAAAAAAAGAAAACAAAATGTATCCCATATATAGTTCTCCATTTCACATATGTGTCTTCTTGACACCCTTGATTTGTTCCAATTGGCTATACAACATGATTGTTTTGTGGTCACCCCTCTCTCTTGAGGTGACAGACCAAATTCAGCTAATATTTTGCATACATGATCATGTTTTATTGAAGAAATGAATAGCTATGGTTCTTTCCTACATCCTTCCTGCACATTCCTGCCCTGATTTCAATTTGTTTTCCCCTGCTAGTTCACCATTTCACCACTTTCCTGTCTTCCCCATTTCTTTTCTTTAAAGTATAATTGTGTGATGGTGGGCATCACTCACCAACATGAAGCAATGGTGAATGGCAGCAATATAAGTAAATGTATTTAAAGTATCAGATACACTTGTAAAATTACTACTTCCACCTGTATTCAAACCCAGTAACATCTACCTCCAACAACAATGCAATAACATGTGCTGCCACAGAGTCAGTTAGTTAGCAGATGTATTTTATACAATAAATAGTAACTGACACAGTTTAGTAAGCATTTCCCTTTGTACTCCCCCCATGCTTGCTCCTCATAGCACCAGTGTCATATCTTCCCCATTAATTTTGTATGAAGCATCATTGCACAATCTCCAGTATTATTTTATAAAGCATTATTCCATGATAGCCATTTAATTTAATAAAGTATTAGTGCATGATGGTGCTTGATGGTGCACATCACACACCATCATTAAGCAACGCTAATACAAAAGTAGTTCAATGTATTAGCTACAGCTGTATTCAGAACCAGTACTATCTGGTCCCATACAGGAACATAGAACTACATTAAGTGAATTAATACCTACAGCCAGAGAGTCAGTTAAGTAGTAGATGTATGCAACAGCAGTTAAGTCTGCCATTTGCCATTCCATCTGTAAAATGCACATCTTATGCAACTGAGTCTATAGCACCATCTGTTAATGAATTGATTTATTCTTTTTTGGGGTCATCTTGTACTGGGTACAAATCCAGGTCTATTTAACAGTTTCAAATACTTTTAAGTGTAAATCCAAACTCCAAGGTGTGATAGTTGGCATGGAGTAACTAAAATATGGCTAGATGTTACTGGTTTCCAATACAGTTGTATAATACACTTGTCACTGCTTTTTGCCATAGCTGCACATTAGTGCACAATGCACACTATTGCATAATTATACATTAAAAAAAGAAATGGAAAAGATAGGAAAGTGGTGAAAAGGGGAGCAAGCAGGGGGAAGAACATAAATGCGTACTATACTACAGATTGCAGCAAGCATTCCTTGATGTGTGCATATATTGCACATATGCATGCTCCAGTTATACTGATTACAGTTTACAGCAGGCCACTGGTGCAACTGCTTTAGAGGTCTGATGTTATATTGCAATACTGATGAAAACTTAACAGTATTTATATATATATATATATATATATATATATATATATATATATATATATATATGGGAAGTGTGGTTTTTGAACCCACAACCTCTGACTACTTTCTAATATTGAACTGTTGTTTTTTTCCTACAGACTAATGTATGCACACTTTCCTCTTATAGTTGAGAGATAAATTCTCAATTTGATACAACTGAATAATAAACCAATAAAGGTGTCTTTACTTTTAAGGCTAAAATAACAGTACTGTGTGGATGCATACATACCACAAGCTCTCACATCCATGCCAATCTAGCAGCACGGGTTTGTGCATTCAGTTCTCAGTCTGTGATAGCTGCAGAAAAAAAAAACAGAACAGGATACCATTATGAGTATCAATTCTAAATATATCTAGGTTTTAACACTTACAGTTAGTCTCTGTAAGTAATATTTACACATCTGTGGTATGCACCCAGTCTTACATTCCACGATCAAATGTTCTTGGGTATCGCTCTTCCTCATCCGGAGGTCTCTGAAGTGATTCTTACATTGTTCACTAGTGTGGGGGATACTGGTAGCACTGGTCAAAGCCCAGACAAGACTATTCCATGCCTCAGATAAGCCATGATAGTACCTTTGCAAAAGCCTTGGCCAATGTTCATTCACTAGGAGTCCAACAAACACTTTTGACTCCTGGACACCCCATCTTTGAGCACAGACTCTCAAAACCTCTCAACAAACACCTGCCATGCCTACCATAGATGAAGACCAATGTAGAATGGTTTACTGCTAATTGCAGGTATCAATGTTACTGAGAGTGTGCACTTGTTGGTTTTGCAACATTTGAAAGTGTAATCCATTGCTTACCATTATGCAAAAACAATGCTCAAGAGTGCACACTGCTGAGCAACATGTTTGTGCAATTGCCAACACTCTTAATTGAATGCATCCAGTGTATGTTTTTCGCTTTCTAGGTCCTGTCTGCCATCTGGGTGGTCCATTTGACCAGTTTGTGCACTGCTGTTCTACGGGAAAACCAGATGAGCATAGCCAAACACATTTGTTCTAAGCAGTGCATCGCGCAAACAGAGATCTCAAAATAAAAAAAAAAAAAAATGCTGAGAAAGAGTTGAACTGAGGAATATTAATCTATGACACACAGTAGAAAACAGTACATATGAGATATGTCTACATAGGTCGGGATCTCAACTCTCACTCCAATGTACCTTTAGAAAACAGAATGGATGCCTTATCCCTTATCCATCTTTGCCACACAAACAGCTTTGCTGCAAAGAAATTAAGTAATTCCTCATATAACCAAGTGCAACTGAATGTACACTGATATCAAGGAATAAACTATTTGTATATTTATTTTAACATAGTTGATGTAGTGCACTTAGTGATCACACAACCTGTTATGATTATTCCTTGCAAATATATAGCTCTGCCTTACCTTTTTCTATTTCTTAATCATTCATCAGTTGTCTGACCAGTACTCAGAGACATGCAGTGTGTATGCCAGTCTATATCATTTACCTTAACATGTGTGAGGATATTAACTGGAAAATACTATGATATGCAGTTGCCATCAAATGAAAGGCAGGTTGGATAGCACAAACAAACATAAACTGTTCTTTTGCTGGGGGAGCAAAGGTGACTTCCTTTTATGGCACATGGAACGGTACACTGTCCTTTGGAGGGAGGGGACCCAAGTGGAGCTACTATCATAGCACAAACAAGGATATGTTGTTCTTGTTACTCTCCTTGTTTTGCATCCTGCCTATTTGATCTTGTGAGGATTGTGAAGTATGAAACAAATGTGCCTCATTACTTTCTAACATCTCTCTGTAATGATTTCCCATTACAAACATATGGTGCTAAACTGAGGGCATGCAGTGATCATCAGTACTTTGGAGAGGTATGAATGTGAGAATCTTTGATGTCTGAGGCCTACTATGTGCTAATATTTATATACAAGTCAAATAACTCTCTGCTGTCACATTTTACATTAATTACTGTACAAATCTCACACCTTTTACTTGCTTAATATACCAAGTGATGAAATACAAGGGCATGCCATAATATTATTATATGTATAAAGTACATGTTCAGGACTTACCTTGTAAATGCAGAAGTTGCCACAGTGTTACTTCAGGGCTGACTTGTGATGCAAACAGTACACAGCCAATAGATGGGGAGGTAAAGGCTTTGTCACTGAGTTGAAGCCAACAGAGGTCGCAGAGTTCCGTAGTCTTCAATGGCTAGAACTCCCTAATCAACTCAATTTCCTCCAACTTACTACTGCACACAAACTAATCTTTAAACCCACTGCTTGCCCAGCATTATCTAATACCTTCACCATATACAATCCTCCAAGGCCCCTAAGATCTAGCCACCAAAATCTTATTTCAGTTTACAAACCCAAACGACCCCCTGGCCAACTCCTACTTTCCTATACTACAGCAAAAAAATGGAACTCACTTCCTTCCCTTCTAAGAACCACTACAAACTATGAACACTTTAAATCTCTTCTTCATTCTCACCTTTTCCAAAATTGGAAATGTAATTGTATACTTCCTACCTAGATCTCAATTTATCCTAGTCCCATCCCACCCCCCTGGTTCCCCTTCTTCTGACTCTCTCCCTAGCTCCCCTCTCTTCTTCATTATCTCCTCCTTCCTCCCTGAATAAACCCTTTATTTTCCTTCAAGTGCTATGATTACTCTCACCTTAAATCTTTTGACTTTTTTCTCAAGGTGGTCTCCTGGACTCAACCACAATTTGAACATTAGTTATCTGTTCTTTTTCTATCCTCTTCTGACACCTCTCCTTTAATTTCTTTGCTTCTTCTTCGTTTCTCCCATGCATCCCTGCTCTTGCATTCAAACTCTGTCTATAATTTCCTTTCCTTTCCTACTTTACTAACATTCACAGTTGCACTAATATATCTTTTTCTTATGTATAGTGCCCAATGCACCTCATTCTTGTTTGGAAATTGTTAAAGTATTATGCTATTAGAACAGAGTGTGTTTTTGTGTGTATTAGTTTAGATCTGTTCTGCTGTGTTTTTGTGTGTAATGTATTATCATGGAGCTTTTCTCCCCGGGCCTCCACTGAAAACGGGCTTTCGGGCGCAGTGGACTTCCCCGGTTATCAAACTGGAAATAAATAAATAAATAAATAATAGTGTGTCCTTGTCCACCACTAGCACTTTATATTGTCCATGTCATGCATGTTGTGATATGTCCAATATGACCTAAAAACCCTTCTCAATCTTGGCCTAGGCCTAGTGTTAGCAACAGCATTGCCTGCAGCCTGTAGCACATACAAATGGAGTTAAGCAGCAGCAGCTCCTAACATTCTATCTGTGTAGACTTTTTGTGATTGTACTCCTCTATTATTGAAATCCACAGGAAAAACTAACATGGAGTCTACATGTTTGCGTTATAACATGTTGAATAGCTCCACCAAATTGGTTGATTAGCATGCAATTCAGCTGCTTATGTTGTAATTAGCATCTCTGAAACACAGGCTAAGACAGATGGAGTCCATTAATAATCTATTCCATTTTAAAAAGGCAAATGTATAGCTAGCCAAACTGATGGTGGCGAAACTTGCTATATGTTTGCAGGACTTCACAAAAGCAAATTTCTCCCAAAGATATCTTTACAGAAGAGTATTGAACTCCAGGAGGTATGCTCCCATTTTGTTACCTACATAATGCATATGCTGGGATATATTAATGAATAATGTGAAGCAAAGGCTTTTACAATTTTATCTCTATGCATTAGTTAGAAGTGTACTGATGGCATGACCATGTTTGTCAAGTCATTTGAAGGGTATGTACGCATGACTGGCAACATGAAAATAGAATGCTGTGTGATACATATGTACAAATGTTTCAGGGACAGGTCCTTCGAAAGCACTTTTAGCATTTCAAAGATGTTTCATTAGCAAAATGGTTCATTTGCCTTTTCTTTTGTGGGTGGGGGGAGCAAAGAAAAGTTACTGTAATGTCACAAACTAGAAATGAGGTGTTCTTTTGGGGTGGGGAGCACAGATGAGTTACTGCTATGGCACATACAAGGATATGTTACTCTTGCTACTCTCTTTGTACTTTATCCTGCCTGTTGTTAGTATTTCACATCTGTAGACTGTTTTATGTTTTTCCAGTTGGTACTACTGACTGCCTACCTTTACTGTTCTATCTGGAAAAAGTTACTTTGCAGTTATGTGATACTTATGTGTATTATCATTTTGTTGCCTTTTAGGTCACAAACAATGTCAGTGAGGCAGAGATTCCATTTAATGAACTGGAAAACTTTATCATTGTTGATGCTGTCCGTCAACATAGGACATTTCTGCTGGAAAGTGATGGGCCCAACATGCAACACAGGATACTATTATGGCAGCACATTGTTGACATCATCATTTCTGTGGGAGGCCACAGCCAGACATATGATCAGGTGCACCACAGGGCCACTGACATGATTACCACTGCACAGATGTGAGCAGCTGTAGTTGGCTGAAATCAAAGGGTAACCAGGGAGGGTCTTCTACAGAACCACCTCTTACTCCCAGTGAAGAGTTCCTGGGGAATATCCTCCAACATGAGAGCTCAAAGCAGAGTGGACCACAGCATGAAAGCATGTCCTTGAAGTGGGCACCACTCCTTCTGAGTCCCAAGAGTAACTTCAGGTAGGCTTTGTTATATGACCAGTTGATTACTGTTGTATAGTAGGGGAATTGAAATAAAAGTTACTTCTGTGTCACATGTCTTTTTTTTTGGGGGGGGGTGAAGATTGTGACAGCTATAAGCTTAGTATGGAGTTGTTAGCCACGTTCTTGTTGAATGCACAGTTAATGCAGCTATAGAGGAGTATATGTAGTATCCCCCATGTCTTACTGTTAAATGTGATGATGTTGCACTTACCTCTTACGTAACGTATTTCAGGACCATCAGGAATCCAGCAATAAAAGCCTCCTGCAGATGGTAAGCCAAATAAATGTATGTCAGTACTGCAGATCAATTTAAAGAAATATCATAATGTGTCATTTTAGGCCTGTTGTGTGTACTGTCGTACTGTCTGCAATAATGGCAGCATTGCTAGTTGTTTAGCATATATTGCACCATACTAGTTCAGGTATTAATATATGCCTGTGTTTCTTCCTTTTTATCACAGGTGATCATGACAGTGAGAGTGTGGGCACTGTGCCCTCTGATGTCAGTATCTCAGAAGACACTGATGACGATGATGGTGGTGAAACTGATGAACAGTCAGTGGGGTGCAGAGGTAGAATCTGAAACAAAAGTTGACATCCAGCCACCCTTATCATTTTCCCAGAAACAGCCAATAGGCCTATGCCTACCCAGTCCACTGAGCCCACAGATATTTGACAAGTGGAGGGCGAGGGCATTGATCAGGTAAGCATGGCTACTGTGGCTTCAGAGCCTGTTGACTCTGGCCATAGGCAAAGTGTGGGTGAGATGCCATGCAGGAGGGTTGCTATGGGTATTTGGAGGGGGCCTGTTGTCCCTCCTCTACCTGATGCAGGTGTCTCAGTTGTTAGGGGTACTCAGAGGGGGCCTGCTGTCCCTCCTCCACCTGGTGCAGGTGTCTCTTCCTGTGTCACTCAACATATGTTTAGGGTCATCACGGAGGCTCCAGCATGTTCAGAAAGGCACTCCAGACAAATGTTCAGGGTTGTAGGTGTGGCACAGGCTGGCATGCATGACTGCCTACACCCTTGTTGCCAATTCACTGGATCAGATGAATGATACATTGGAATGAGGGGTGTCTGTGATGGACCAAGGGATGTCTGTCATGGAATGAGCAGTGTCTTTAATGGAACATCTGTTAGGAGGGGAATGGCATCCTTGTGAGCATAGGTCTGCCACGATATCTGCTGACAGCCAATTTGGCTATACCTAATCATGCTCCCATAGTGGCAACACTTGCACTGGTCCATTAGTGAGTGTGCTGTCCATACCCAGACATGGCAGGCCATGGGGTCATGGTCCTGGGTGTTCCCATGAAGGCAGCATGTCCAACAGTCATCAGCCATTGGAGAAGTAACTGTAGGATAGCACATCTACTCTACTGAGTAGAGTCACACACACCTAGTTGACTGCAGTGGGAACAGAACCCCTACTTATCTAAGTGCACAGACTACAGAACACAGTACTCTACACAAGCACGCAGCACGAGTCCAATAAATACAATACTGCAGGTGAACTTATAGTAGATGCCATCAGCAGGCCATGTAGGGGACAACAGTTTGGGAGGCCTGCATTAGCACATAGATTCATAGGCTCATATGATGCCAGTATCCTAACAGCACCAGGGTGTGTAGAAACCTAGCTGTGTAAAATCATAAGTACCCTTATTGAGCAAAGTTGGATGTTTGAGTTTAGTAGATTGAGGTTGTGAACACAATCAACTGGGCCTGTCCATGAGGGAGCACACAGCATTATATAAAACACTTTGTTGTGTGTTTGATATATGTGTGGAAACAAATACTGAGATTCCAGGGTTGGGATCTATATTAAAAGAACAAAATGAGAAAAGAGCAAACACTCTTTCATCGACACATAAAACCCGAAATCACAAAACAGCAAAGTAATGGAGTGCCTCTCAGTCCTGAATCTGGATCCCATTCTGACACTATGTCACTCATCTTGTTTTACAAGTGAAGACGAACAGGCAGAGTAGTTCATTTATATGCTTTATTACATAGAAACACACCTGGATGGATAGCAGCAATATAAAATATAAACAGACTGATTAACAGACTACACAGAGAGACATGCTCACATCTCAACATCTGACTGCAAAATGGCAGTCAGGCTTGCACATGCTCAGTATTTATACACTTGTGCAAGCGCCTAGAAAGCTTCTTAAAGTAGACATACATATTGATCTACAAGTTCTTAAAAAGAAAAGAGAGGACAATAGCTGTGCCTACATTGATTATAACTGATAAAGCAATGGCTATAAAACTGAAACAGCAGTAGCATTATATATATCATATGTAACATAATGTTTCATATAGAACAGAGGATATGTGAAAAATGACACAGCAATGGTACTATATATAATATGTAAAATAATGCTTCATACATTTTTTTCATGTGAAGTGCTTACAGAATATTGCTGCAACACTTAAAGGGTCATGAATGAGAGCTTTTCTTTGGTGAAATAAAACTACAGTATATTACACCCAGCAAAAAGAATGCTTGTGTTTAGTCATGGTTAAGAACAAAGCATTGTCTCAGTGCAGCAGGAAAAGTGGCAGCAATTATTTTTTCCCATGAATACTTAACGGTGTTAAAGCTGCCATTTGGTGAATCATTGTACGGTACCTGAGTTCTGTGAATGCTGACTTGCCATTTGGAGCAAAGGAATGGTGAAATATAGTCAAAGAGCAGACCTGAATGCTACTATTATAAAAATGGATAATGACATATATATCTGTGGTGATTACAAACTGCAAACCATAGAGTAATAAGGCCACACAGACAAACCATTCCATAAAAACTGCAATAAAGACCCAGCCAAGCTGGTGACTTAACTGAACACCTTAAAAATCATGTAGTGGTTGCCCACAGGATTTATAAAAATGACCTATTAGGGATATACCAGGGTTTCATCTAACAGCTAGTGGGGTTTGATATTATTAGTCTGAATATAACTATAAATACAGAAAAAGTAAAAAAAAAATAAATAAAAAAGTTATGACCATTCAGAAGTCACAAATCTGAAGCACTGTCATGTTTTTGTAAGGGATCATTTATATATGTATAAATAAATATGTATATATATATATATATATATATATATATATATATATATAGATATATATATATATATATATATATATATATATATATATATATATATATATAGATACACACACACACACACACACACACACACACACACACACACACACACCATGGACTTCCACTACTGTAGGGTTACCATATTACAGGATGAAGATGCTAGCTTGGGTGGGTCTTCTTATAGATTTTACTGATTATAAATTATCATAATTCATCTTACTAGCACCAAGAAATTTCCTCTCCCTTAAGTGGAAGAGCTGATAGCCATCTTAAGAGAATTAACTGCAATTTGGAAAGTCGATTTAGTGACTTGTTGTCAAGAAGTAGGAAGAGGAAGAAACTGTTGTCCAAAAGCAAAAGGGATATCACTTTGCAGAGAAATAGTTCCCTCCTAAGCCTAAACAGGAAAATCAGAAATCATGTAAAGTCTTCTAAAGCAAATTACAAAACTAAAATCCCATCCCTAGCCAAGGATAATCATAAGATATTCTTTAACTATGTCCAAAGTCTAAAAAGGAATGCTCACCTATGTGCTGAACTGGTTATAGATGGGATTACTCATACTGCACCAGAAGATATTGCCAACCTGCTACCTGACAGAAACTTCACCCCCCATCCCCAGCTACCATATCCTAAAGCATACCTAACACCAGCCCTCTGCCTAGTGTCTCTAGAGAACAGCTCATCTCTGCCTTAGCCAATGCCAAAAACAAGGCCTCAGTGGGACCAGATAATATCCCAGGTTGTTTACCAAACAATCTAAAACAAGGTCTAGTGGATCCACTTGGTATTCTCTTTAATCATAGCTTGAAAACTGGCTATTTTCATGCAGAATGAAGAACGACAACAGTAATCCTACTGCACAAAAGGGAGGGGGGCAACAACTGACCCTGAGAAGTACAGAGCCATAAGTCTAACCAGCCTCATCTGCAAGGCCATAGAAAGAATTATCATGGACCTTATCAATGAGGACATAGGTGACATCAAACACAGGACCCAAACCAGTTTGGCTTTGTTAAGGTAGATCAGGTTATTAAGGCTGAAAGATATCTTTGCGAATGTCACCAAAGCCATGGATGAAGACAGTGCACACAGTCTATCTTGACTTTGCCAAGGCATTTGACACAATTCCCCACTGTGGCATCATTGTGAAACTCTCCCAGATAGGGATTAACCCTTATGTTACCAGATGGGTAGCCAATTGGCTCAACAACAGAACACACTCTGTCAAAATTGGTGACTCTACCTCTACCAGTAGACCCATCACCAGTGGAGTACCAAAGAGGTCTGTGCCGGGCCCCTTACTGTTTGGCATGTATGTATCAGAAGTGCAGGCCAAAGTAGGTTTCCTTTGGCTCAGAAGTTCACTGATGATTGCAAACTGGGAGCAATCATTGAGTCAACATATTACAAGAAAAACTAACACAAACAAAGGATTGGTGCCAAAACCATGGTCTAAAACTTAATGCAAAAAAAGTGCATTATTATTCCCTTTTGCAAAATGGAATTCCCTACAAATTACAAAATTGACAGCATCTCCCTGAGTTCCAACACAATGGTGCAAGACTTGGGAACCCAGGTTGATAGCAATCTGAATTTTGACCACCGAGTTTCTACAGTGGAAAGGAAAGCCTTCTATGTAGTGCACCTCATAAGCAAGGCCATAGCATATAGGTCAAGGGATGTTATAACTCTACTCTACTCAACCCCTATCAGGCCACTAATAGACTATAATATACCCTTTTGCATGTACCTTACCAGACACCTGCAGCAGCTGGAGAGACCTCAGAGGTTTCTCGCTAAGAAAATGCAGAGACTCCAAACCATTACCTAAGTGGACAGGCTGAAAACCCTGTCAGTTTGCTCTGCATCTTATAGGTTGCAGAGAGCTGACTTGTGCCTGCCCTATAGAGTAATCTCCAACCCTGCCTAAATGGAAATGCTCCGCATCCACAAGTCAAATGTCTCATAAGTCATTCACTCTAGAGATCTCAACCTAGGTTGTGACATCAACAGATCATGCTGAAGCGATAGATATGTCTCTCAGAGACTGCCGCTTCTCTAGAATAGACTACCTGTTCACTTAAAACAGAGCTCCTCACTTTCCCTATTAAAACACAACCTAGATAATTGGATGGGAAACTGCAAATTTGCCCCTGTGGTGGCAGCCATGTCCCCTCATGGACTGGGGTAGCCAGTGTTGATCACATACCCGCTCTTTTCATACATTCATTTTGTGAATGACCCAAAAAAGAACAAATGGAGATACTTGGGATTAATATGGCTAGGCTTGTAAAGGTTCTAGGGCTGCTAGTGTAATAACATCCTATGAACCTATGAAGTATTCACTGACAATGTCTTGGAAAAGCATGTGATAATAACTTCACCAATAGTACACAGATACATCTGTTTGCATCTAACAGATTATTATTTGATATGAGTCTGGCACCGTCTATTGTTTAAAGAGTAACAGAAAATGTATTTAAGCATTTAAAGGTGTGTAAATAGATGATTTACTGACTTCTGCAAAGACAGAAGTTGAACATTTCAACTTATATAAAGTACTGCAAAGAGGGTATGATGATAGATTGAGACTTAGAAAAATCAAAATGTTTGGCAAATCACATGAAAGAGATATACTCTTTTACAGAAAACAGGGTGTACATGTGTGATGCACGTTTCTGCATGTGTGTGTGTGTGTGTGTGTGTGTGTGTGTGTGTGTGTGTGTGTGTGTGTGAGCATGTGTGTGTGTGTGAGTATGTGTGTGTGTTTGTACATGTAATACAAAAGGTTGTTTGATTAAGTTTCTGACAGGATAGTTTACTGATCAAAATGAGCCCATTTAAACCACTGTTGAGACACAAGGCCAGAAACACAAATAATGGTGAAATAAGAAATGCAAGGCAGGGGGAAATGAATTATGTACAGTGGTGCAAAATTGTAATGAGCAGACTTAACAAGCAAAGCTTCCATTCTCTCATGGAACAAGGACATACATACTGTACTTAATTCTGTAAATTATACAAAGTGAAAGTAGTGTAGCAGCCAGTACATTTCCTCATGTCTCATTAGCTTGTAAAATATAAATGCTTGGCTCGAACTTTTATTGTACAGAACTGACTGCTTTGTAAATCCTTTAAGAACTACTTGAGCTCATTTGCCATAGTAGCAGTTTTAGCATCAGAACACAATTTTGTTTTCCCACCATGCAAGCCCCATTGCACCCTACACCTCCCAAACTGAATTATCCTCTGAGATCACCAGTTAATAAGTATCCCGGGTCTATATTATATCCTCAAACGCTTAAAAAAGTGAACGCTGATTGATCAAACTTATTTTCGCAAAACTGCAAAATATCGAAGCAGCAGAAACTCGAATTTTCTCCTAGGGAAAGAATTTGGTTGTCCGTTTCTGTTGCTTCGGTATTTTTAGTGTTATGGTGGAAAGTTATCGGTCGGATTCAGGTAAGTGTGTGATTGTGTGGATGTGAGTGTTAGGGTGATTTAGGTGAGTTAGGGTTAGGGCTCGGGTTAGGTGTGTGTGCGATTGAGTGGACATGAGGGTTAGGGTGGATTTAAGTGAGTTAGGGTTAGGGAGCGGGTGAGGTGAGTGTGCGATAGTGATGGACCTTAGGATTAGGGTTTGGGTTAAGGTAAGTGGGTAGTTAGTGGTGTATGCATAGTTTAGTGTAGGGTTAGGTATCAGATTTTAGGTGTATGTGTGTGGATTTCTATTTGTTTGGTGTGCTTGTGTTGTGTGTATGTGTTTTGGATCAGCGATTTTTTTCCCTGGGAAAAAAAATCACTGATCTGACAGTTAGAGATTGTAAGCTTTCACTTAAATTAGGTTGATCAATCAGCGTTCGCTTTTTTAAGCTTTCGATGATATAATATAGACCCAGTATCCCAACCTGGGTCTGGAAAATCCTGGATTTGGTCATTGCCAATATGGAGCAGATTTGCTCCTCAGCAGTTGTAATTTTCTCTCTAGTCAGATCAAACCACAAATCAGTCACATTCACCATAAGTGAGAATCCTGAAGCAAGTTCCAGTACTTCAGTACTCAGTCATTATACAAAGGCTAATCTATTAAAACCGAGTGATGACCTGGCTAAATTAAAAAGCCCTTTCCATCTTGATAATCTCATTGCTTATGTCGAATCATTTACTGTCAAATTCTGTACACAAGTAGCATTGTATAAATGCACCTGTCCTTCTCAGAAATAAATATAGCACCAAATTCAAAACTAAACCTCTAAGTAAAACTCTATTATAAACAGACCCTATAGCAATGTCTTTCAGCTTTTCCAGGTTAGTGGTTACCACAGAGGATCATCGGTCCACAGATTGATTGGCAGTGGTGTTTTTACAGTGTCAAGTTGCCAGCCTAGCACACAACCTTCATAGAAGACACACACACACACCTACCTGCATGTCTTTAAAACTCACTTGACCGCAGCGAGGACATGCATAATGTGCACAGAAGGTGCTCCAGCTAAAAATCAAACCTGAGAACATCTAGCTGTGAGGTGACAATGCTAACTGCTGCACCACTGCAGCCTCTATAAGCAGACCCTATAATGAAAGAAAAACAAGGCACTGCATGCAAAAATAAATTTAACACTCAAAATGCAAAAAAATCCTCTTGCTAAACAAAGCAATGAGCTTATGAGTTAATGAACAAAAGCCAGATATGAGGTAAAAATAGCTACCCATGAGAATATTAACCACAAGCCTTCCTTAATTCAGTTAGAAACCTAAGAAATGATGCCCAGCACTGTGCAGAGCTAATAATAAATTAGATGACATCCACAGACACAGAATACTGTCAATCTACCAGCAGACAAATTTTGCTCCAACTTCACCTCCCTCCCTTGAATATTCTGAGATCACATACTGACATCTATACCACCCTCAAATGTCTAAAGAACAAAACCTCAAGGTGTTATCTAAGGCCAAGAACAATACTTCTGTGGGGGTCAGACAACATACTGGGCTACCTACTGGTCAGACTGAAACACAAATTGTAAGATCCCCTACTGTGGCTATTTAATATTAGCCTCAAAACAGGATGAGGGCAAGCCAATACAAATCTCATATCCAGATTATGCAAAAGGTTCAACACAATTCCACACTTGGATACCATAGATAAACTGTTTGAGCTAAATATAAATCTCCTGTGTAACTCATTAGATAGCAACTTAGCTCACAATTTGAACAGTGAAAAGAAAGACGTGTGGCTCCATCTTCTCCATAATACCTGTCACTTGTAATGAACCCCAGGGTTCCATTTTTTTGGACCACTCCTCTCTAGCATTCACTTCTCAGAAGTCAAAGTTAATGTTGCTATAAACTCTCCAGAGTACACCATAATCCTTCAAGGTGATCTAGCAGAAACAAATAGCTTGTGTCAAAATCATGGACTGAAATGAAATGCTAAGAAATATATATTCATATCCTTTGGCAAACAGAAATACACATATAGTTGTCTCATTCATGACATAACCCTGAAAACTGACCCTGTACTAAGGGATCGGGGAACCTATGTGAACAATGAACTGCCATTTGATCACCACATATCCACTTTTGTAAGGAAGTCTCCTTTTTCATTGTACAGCTTTTATTTAAATGTATGGTGTCCAGGTCTAGGGATGTAATAATTCCATTGTACTTGGCAATCATTGTGTATAATGCTGCTTTCAGTATGAGCTTGACCAAACACTTGTCACAAACTGGAATGTCCACAACACTTCTTCACTAAAAACATCAAGGGCCAAAACCATAAAAACTATAGAGACTATCTGAAAACCTTGCCCCTCTTTTTGGTATCATATAGTCTACTGAGAGTTAACCTCTGACTCACATTTACAGCCTCAACAGACAGACCTGTTACACATTCACAAGGCCAGCAGCAGCATGAACACCAGCTCATGGAATCTCAATCTCTTTTGCCACATAAACAGAACATTTTTGGAGGGATAAGTTTGTAACATAGAGAATTCCACTTCTATGGAATCACCTTCCACTCTACTTAAACCAAAATGCTTCTTTTACTCTATTCAAATGTAATTTGGATGAATAGATGGTGTAGAATAGCAGGTGTGTTGAACCTTTAAGATGCATTTCCAAGACCTGTGTGTGCATATAAATCCCAAGCACATGTTAGCTTCAGTGCCATTTTGAAGGTGCAGCCAAAATGTTAACATCCATGTGTATTATAGCTAAACTGTTTATAACTTAGTTACTTAATCTCCTTTATGATGTGTTTGCATACAATAAAGTTGCTTGAACAAGAACCCATGATGCTCACTTGTTTTATCCTGACCTGGCGAGTGACATGGTGTCAGATACGGGATTGCAAAGACTATTCTTCAGAGCTACGGGGTGTAGAGGTAATGGTGAAGGCAAACTAAAAGAAGTGAGAGGAGAAAAGGGCCAGAGACAAGTTAAAGGTAAAGAAAACACACACACATTATTTATTTATTGAAAGAGGTTAAACAGCATTAAAAGGGCACAGAACATATTGTTAAGCAAACAAATAGCACAGAAAAGTTTATTAAGCAAACAAGAAATAGAAAAGAGCTCATTAACCAGACAAAATGTATGAAACTGAGTTATTTGATAAAATGAGCATTGGAAAAGTACATAAAGGGTTCAGAATTGCCTCAGAATTGTAAAAACGAACATGTTTAAAGTAAAATGAGCACAAGAAAGTACAACGGGCATAAAAAGAGATTCAATGAGCAAAACGAATATAACACAAGGGTATAAAGGGCATAAAAAGCACATTAAGAGAGTCAATGAGCGAAATGACTATAATAGAAAGGGCAGAAAAGAAGACACTGAGTATAAATAAAGGAAAGGTGACTGCATGTGGTTTGGGCGAATTACTGTGTTTGATGCAAATTGCTAATTCACATTGATTGAAGCCTTGAATGGCATAACTAGAGTTATTCGAAGTATCTCAGTGTGTAAAAGTGCTTACAGTGTGTGCTTATTGTTGTACGCTAATTCCAAAGAGTTTGTTGTGTGCAAAGTGCAACTATTTCGTGAAGTGCAGTCAAGTGAAGCCATTTCAAAAAGTTTCTTGTGCCTGGGTGTGTCTTTTCACAGTGACACCATTACAGAGTGTCTTTTTGCACTATACAGAGTTTTTTGGCAAAGTGCAGCTATTTGGGGAAGATTCCAGTGTGCTTTGTACTGTTTATTCGCAAAGTGCAGTTATTTTGATGTGTTTCTCACTCTGAGCTTCTTCTGCCCAATACATTTGCAAACTGCAATTACTTCAAAAAAGTTTATTCACAAAGTGCCATTACTTTTAAAGTTTATTCTCATAGTGCAATTACTCTCAAACAGTTCTTTTGCAAATTGCCATTACTTCAAGATAGCTTATTCACAAATAGCAATTACTTTGAAACAGTTCATTTGTAAAGTGCCATTACTTTGAAAAAAGTGTATTCACAAAGTACAGTTACTTTGACATGATTCTTGCCCTCAGCTTCTATTGCTCAGTTTATTTGCACTGTGCAGTTGCTTGAAATGGTTCTTAAAATGACAATAAATTACTTTGGCAGTAAAATGTTGATAAATGGCTTTTGCATTAAACTGATTACAAGACAAAGGCTTGTGTAGTAAGATAATGATGATAAATGACTTTAGCATTTTGCCTTTACATTATAAATGGCTTGGTAAGAAAAAAAATAATTTGAAAGCAAGTGGATTTACAGTAAAGAGATTTCAAAGTGTTGCATGCCCAGGAAATGTATTTCATGAAATTGAGTTATACAGAGGCTCGTTGTTTTGTTACAAGTACTGGCATAAATTTCAAGCACATGTATATGTGTATGTACAAGTGTGTATGCTCGTGCATATTTTTAAGAGTTTTCACTGAGATATATCAATATGGCAGACAGATTTTGCAAGCCACAACCACTTGTGTTTCATCAGAACATTGCAGAGAATTGGAGAATATTTGAGCAAGAATACAATATATTTATACAAGCAGCTTATTCTGATAAATATGCATGTACCAGGGCATTCATTTTGCTGAACCTAGCAGGGTCAGAAGCTATTGAAAGAGAGCATTCATTTGCCAATGCACCTGCAGTGTATGAAGGTGAAGGAGAAACTCATTGTGTTGTTGTGCAGGCTAAAGCAAGAGAATACCCCGAGTGTTTAAAGTGCAAATTCAGAGAGATGTGTAACCACCAGACTAATATCACACTAGAGAGGCATTTGTTTTACATGAAAGATCAAAAGCAAGGAGAAACTTTTGCAGCTTATATTACTGATTTGAGAAACAAAGCTAAAATGTGTAGGTTTGGTCTTTTAAAGGAAACGTTAATAAAGGACAGCCTTATATGCAGTATTAATAATGCTGCTCTGAGAAAGATTTTGCTTCATGACAGTGATTTAATACTGAGTAAAGCCATTAAAATTTGTCAGATTCATGAAGTTACAAAAAGACACACAAATATGCTTGCTAGTGTTAAGAGCATGGTTTCAGTAGGCTCCAGAGCTCATGGAGACTGCATGCAACATGTGACAGGCAAAACAGGCCTAACCACATAGCTGCAGCAGTCCCTGTGGGACTTCTAGGTAAAACCTGTAGTCTTCTAGTTCATTCAAAGAACAGTTCAGTTAAAGGAGCATGCTCAGTGCAAAACCAAGGGTACCTAGTGGAAAACAGACATTGCTTAGTACAGCATGAGTGAATCAGAAAAACCCAAATCAAGCTTTATTGCTAACTGTCACAGTTGTGATGCTAACCATGAGTCCAGAAGCATTTCATCAGCAATGTCATAAGTGTAAGAAATATAACCATTTTCAAAGATTTTGTAAATCAAGTAAGCTTCACACAGTTAAAAAGTAGGGTCACTCCAAAAAGCAAATTAATGAACTAGACCTGCAGCAGTCTGCTTTCTGTGTAGCTGGTGTATCAGTAACTGGTGAAAAGATTGATGCAGTAGATTTATTGACAAGAAATTAAGTGTTTTGTACTGTCCATATCAATGGTAAATCCACCAAGCTTAAAGTATTCACTGGTTCAAAGTGTAATGTCATGTCTGCAGATACTTTTGCAAGGGTCACAGCTGGTGAACAACTAAATGTGACTAGTTTTGTTAAAAGTATAGCTTATGGAGGTGAAGAGATTCAAACCAAAGGCTCAGTAGTGCTTTCATGTTATGTTGCTAAGCACTGTTATAGCCTATTGTTCTATGCAGTTCAAAGATCTGTGCAGTCATCACTGGGTCTCAGAGACAGTTTGAAAATGAATCTGCTTTCTTTGACCAAAGAGGTTCATCAGATAAGCACATGTCCTAGTTCTAGCTTTACTGATGCTATTTTTTCAGAGTATGCTGATGTTTTCGATGATAGATTGGGTAGACCCAGAAATCAGTCCAGTGGTCAGACCAGCAAGAAGAGCTCCAATAGCTATGCAGCATAAGGTCAAAGCTCAGTTGGACAAAATGGTGCAACAAGGTGTAATTTGTCCAGTTACAGAACCTGCCATATGGGTGCCATCCATGGTAGCAGCTCATAAAAAAGGCTCAGATAAAATCAGAATATGTATTGACCCAAAATATTTGAATAAAGCATTGAAAAGACTGTACAGTCGAAGAGGTTGCAGCCCTGATACCAAATGCCACTGTTTGTTCTGCCTTAGATGCAAAGAGCTCATTTTGGCAAGTGATGCTTGATCGCAAATCTTCATTTCTGACTACATTCAGTACCCCATTTGAAAGATATAGATTCCTCAAGATGTCATTTGGAATAGATTCTGCAAGTGAAGTCTTCCAGCTTGCAATGGAGCAAATTGTTTCAGGCTACCAATGTGATTATATATTGGTCAGAGGCAAAGGTGATATAGAGCATGACAGAAATCTTAAGAGAGTTTTAGACAGAGCACGTGAAGTGAACTTGAAGCTCAATCCTCTGAAGTGCAAATTCCAACTACCAAAAGTTACATATGCAGGTCATTTGTTTACAAGTATGGGCTTGAGACCAAGTCCATCCAAGCAAGCAGCTATTATTGAAATGCCAGCACCAAATAATGTGCTAGCTCTACATTTTCTTGGTATGGTCAATTACTTAGGAAAGTTTATACCAGACTTTAGTAAGTTAACAGTGCTTTTGAGAGAGATGACATGTAAAGATGTTACTTAGTCATGGCTAGACCAGCACCAGAGGGCATTTGAATCTCTTAAGCAGAAAATTGTTACCCCACCCACATTAAGATATTATGATGTCAACAAACCAGTAACACTTTCCTGTGATGCTTCAGAATTTGGTTTAGGTGCAGTTATTCTTCAAAAAGGCAAGCCAGTAGCCTACGCATCTAGAACACTTACCCAGACTAAGATGCAGTATGCTCAAATTGAGAAAGAACTTTTGGCAATAGTGTTTGCATGTTACAAGTTTCATGATTATATCTATGCTCGAGAAATCCAGATTGAAACTGATCATCAACCTTTGGTCACTATTTTAAAGAAGCCTATGCATTCAGCTTCAGTGAGATTACAAAGAATGATCTTCTGACTGATACTTTATCCAGAGTGCCTAGAAATACCACAGAACAGCTTCATGCAGAGAATTTTGATTTTGATGTCATGGAAGTGCGTAATTTTTCTACCACATGACTTGCTGAGCTAAGAGATCATATAATGATTGATCCAGTTTTGCAGAAGGTTAATCACTATATCATTGTTGGATGGTAATCAAAGCAATCGAGTGTACCACCAGAAGTGCAATCTTACTTTCCTTACAGAGATGAGTTTTTGATGGAAGATGGCATTATTTTCAAAGGTTCATAGGTTCATAGGTTCATAGGTAGATACTAGGCTATCTGCCCTAGGGCATTTATAAGCCTAGCCAGAGTGTATTTGGCTTCCGCCTCCCTACTAGATTAGCCTACTGTGCCTCTGTAAAGTAGGTCACAGAAGGTACCCTTTTAAGATTAGTTTACTGTGCCTCTGTCTAGCAGGGACACAGAAGAGATCCCAGGGGTGAATTTGCGATTTCCCATCCACGCATCAAGATTTCGCTTGAAGAGGGTCAGCGAGGGGCTATGTCTAACATGAATTGGGATTCTATTCCAGAGTGAGGGGAGCCTCTGGGAAATGAATCTGTCCCTCCAGCATGTCCTATTTATTTTTGTGCTGAGATTTAGGTCCCTGGAGCTTGTAGCTCTAAGGGACTTGGATTTTTTGAGGTGGAGCATGTCCATTAAGTCTGGGTTTAACATGGCTTTGTACATCAGACATAGATCGCCTCTGAGAAGGCGGTAAGCAACTGAGTAGAGCTGGAGTTTCTTTAGTCGAGCTGCATAGGACATCTGTTTGTAGCCCATGATCCTCTTGGTGAGGTACTTTTGGGGTCTCTCCAGTTGCTGCAGGTGTCGGGTAAGGTACATCCCAAAAGGGGCATTGTATTCAATTATGGGCCTGATGAGTGACGAGTAGAGGGGCACAATGACCTCTCTTGATCTAGACGCGAACCCTTTCATGATAAGGTGGGCTATATAGAAGGTCTTTCTAACCACTTTGGCAACGTGATTATCAAAGGAGAGATTACTATCGATGTCGGTCCCCAAATCTCTAATTACTTCTTCTGTACTTAATGGATTACCACCTATGAAGTAATTTGTGGGCACCTTGTTTTTCCCAAAGGGGATGACTATGCACTTTTTAGCATTTAGCTTGAGGCCGTGGCTCTGGCACCAAGCATCCGTCTCTGTGAGACCCTTTTGGAGGATGCTTGTGTCAGCTGGAGATTCGATTATGGCCCCCAGTTTGCAGTCATCTGCGAACTTTGTCAGCCATAATCCCCCCGTGTTAGCCTGAACCTCAGAGAAGTATATACCGAACAAGAGAGGTCCCAGAACTGAGCCCTGTGGGACACCACTTGTAACTGGTTTGGATTCAGACATGGCACCTGTGATTCTGACCATGTGGGTCCTATCTCTTAGCCAGTTTGCAACCCATCTTGTGATATAGGGGTTGATATTTAAGCTGGTAAGCTTATTTATAATGCCCGAGTGGGGTATTGTGTCAAAGGCTTTTGTGAGGTCCAGGTAGGCTGTGTGGACTACCTTGCCCTCATCTATGGCTTTGGTAACTGTTTCAAAGAAATCAGCTAGGTTTAAGAGACAAGATCTGCCCTTAACAAAGCCGAATTGGGTAGGGTCCAGTGTCTGGAGGCTCCCAATGTCTTTGTTTATGAGTTCCATGATAATAGGCTCCATAGCTTTACAGACCAGACTAGTCAGGCCTATGGGGTGATAGTTTCCGTGGTCCGTTGTGGCACCACCTTTGTGGAGTGGGACCACTGTAGCTGTACGCCATTCTTTTGGTACATATCCTGTAGTAAGGCTAAGTTTGAACAGTGACTTAATGTGAGGGTTCAGTTCTTCTTGGAGCTCGTGTAAGACACAGCCTAGGACACTGTCTGGTCCCATAGATGGTTTTTTGCTTTGGAGAGGGCAGCTTTCACCTGTGCATCTGTAATGTCAGGGAGGTTACATTCAGTTGGGATAGGCATTTGCTCCTTTGGTGAGGAAGGGGAGGGAGAAGATTGTGCTGAATCTGTCTGCCAGGATGTTGGCTATGTTTATAGGTTTGGTATATTTTGTACCATTATGCAACAATTCAGGGCATATATGGAAGTTTCCACCCATGTTCCTGACATAACTAAAGAAGGCCTTTTGATTATCTTTAGTGTCTAGGGCAATTTTTCTTTCGAAACTGGCCTTTGATGATTTTATGAGGGATCAAAGTTTCTTGCTAATACTGATCAGAGATGCCTTCCCTTTTTGGGATTTTGCTCTGTCATGTAGTAGCTTCCTCCTTTTGTTGTATAGTTTATTTATGGCTGGGGTCCACCAGACTGGTCTCCTGTTTTTGGAGGAGTGAGTCTTGGTTTTATTTGGGAAAGCATGATCCATGCATTCCTGCAGGTGCTCATAGAATGCATTTGTAAAGGATTCTGCGGATTGGGCTGTATTATCCTCTGGCCCAGGGGCTTTGAAGGATTCCACCTCAGTCTTGAGAAGTGCAAAGTTGGCTTTTGAGAAATTCTTTACAGTGATTTCCTTGGCTGGGGGTGGGGATGGGATATGGATGTCCAGGGAAATTTGTTTATGGTCTGATCTTACCAATGAGGGGTTTACCTCTGGTGTAGAACATAGAGTCCCCATGTTGATGATGACCAGGTCCAATATGTTGTTCCCTCTTGTGGGAGTGGTGACCAGTTGTTCCATTGCATTAGAGGTTATAAATTCAAGGAACCTTTGGACGAGGGTGTTTGGGCTTGAGTAGTTTTCCCAGTCAATGTTTGGGTAGTTGAAGTCACCCAATAACATAGTGTTTGGTGAGACCTTCATATTCTCCAGTGTTCTCAGGAATGCCAAGTGGGGTTCCTTTAATAGGGAGGGTGATTTGTAGCAGGCAACAAACTGAAAGGCAGTTTTGCTCGCTGTTAGTTGCACATGGATGGTTTCTGATGCTTCGTGCAGTGCCACTAACCTGGAGATGTAGGTATCTTTGATGAATATAGATACTCCCCCTCCTTTTGTGCTTCGGTCCGAGTTTTGTGGCCGAAACGCATGGTATGAGTTATAACCTGGTAGTGCTGGGGTGCTCTCAGGTGCCTTGAACCAGGTTTTTGTTACTGCACAGACATCGATTTTCTCCATACTGAGGAGAGCCTCGAGTGTGTGCATCTTGAGGTTTAGACTTCTGGCATTGAGTAGCATTACCTTTAGATTTTTTTATCCTTGGGTTGTCTATGGAGGTGGGCTTGTCCTTTGAGCCTTGCCTAAAAAAGGCACTATGGGGGTGGCAAGAGCCTTGGCCAGTATACGAAAGCCTAAGGGTGACAGGTGCAAGCCGTCCCTAGCGAAGCAACATGGCTTGTCAAGCATGTCATCCCAGGCTGACAGACACTGGATCCCCTTTGAATGACACCAATACTGTAGCCAATTGTTGAAACTGATCATTTTGTCTTTATACTGTGGCATCATTCTTGGTGAGGGCAAGATTCTACTCAAGGTCAGGGTCATACCGGCCTGGGCTACATGGTCAGAGAGCTCCTCTATGTCTCTTTTCATGTAGTCCAGGGAGGTACGTCTCAGGTCATTCACACCAGCATGGACAATGACGGAGTCATACTTGTACTTGCTTTGGAGTGACCTGAGTGCTTGCATTATGTAGTGGATCCTGGCACCCGACAGGCAGCTTACAGTGACCTTCTCCTTGTTCAGTCTGGTGAGCGGGTTGTCAGTGTGCCGGACAATAGAGTCCCCTATAACAAGTGTATTTGGTGTGTTGTTTGGCCTTAAGGGCTGTGACTGTGAGGCATACTGCTTTTGTGAGATATGTGATTCATGGGTATTGTTGAGGGGTGGCTGTTGCTTGGATATCTGCTTAGGAGGTCTTTGCTGTTTAAGCAGATTTTTATTTAGAGCCTCCGAGTATGTTTTTGTGTGTTTATGTGTTGGGTATGCAGATGCAATAGGTCTGTGTGAGACTGGATTTGTGGTGTGGGTGGTTACCTTTTCCTCCTGACTGACTGTGCCAGTCTTGGGTTGAGAGAGCTCTGCCTCCAGTTTGGCTGTGTAACTGCATCTCTCACATGTATTAGAGTTTGTTGGAAGGAGGAGAGAGTTGTCTGTTTACATAAGGCAATTGTAACATTGCCTCAAAATTCCCAGATTCACCAGCTGGACTGGAGAGTAACCTTGAAACTGATCCTTGGACATACCAGATTAGTATAGGGAACTGTTTTTTAAATGATCAGATTAGGGAAGGGAACTGATTTTTCACTTGATCAGGAAGGACCAATCGGGAGCCTAATACTTATGAGAAGTCAAGGAGGGTGTAGTGCTTTAGTTAGTTAGTGTTTCCTTATAAGAGCTGAGCAAGTGCAGGGCTTTAGAAAGGTCCTAAAATTATTGTTCCTGCTTCCTTACAACAAGAATATATCTAGATTTTGCATCGTGGTCACCGAGGTTCAGAATCTACCAAGAGGATTAGTATTTTGGACTACTCTAGTGAAAGATATTGATAGAGTACTTTCTTCCTGTTCGGTATGTAATAGTACTAAAGCGCATTTGCAAAGAGAGCCAGTTCAGCTAAGTCAAATCCTGATTGTCTTCTTCTGGCTTTTTCCTGGTTAGGGGTCACCACAGTGGATCACCTGTCTGCTCAAGATCGGCAGTGGAGTTTTACAGTGTTGAGATGCCAGCCTGGCACCCAACCTTCCACAGAAGGCACACACATGCATACACTCACACCTAGGGCCAATTTAGAGTGTCTAATCCACCTACAGCATGTCTTTGGTATGTGGAAGGAAACCGGAGCACCCGGAGGAAACCCATGTGACCACAGGGAGGACATGCAGACTCCACACAGAAGGCATCCCAACTGAGGATCGAACCGGAGAACCTCTTGCTGTCAGGCAGCAACGCTAACCACTGTACCACCGTGGCCACCCTTAAGTCAAATCCTGATCTACCTCGGTCAATTGTTGCTACTGACATATTTGAGTGGAACAATTAACATTACTTAGTACTCGTAGATTCTTATTCAAATTGGTTTGAGATGGATTTACTACCTAATCTACAGTCATTACTAAGTTGAAACAACATTTCTCAGTCTATGGCAGTCCACAGAAATTAATCTCTGACAAAGGTATGTAATTCACCACTTAATTATTTCAGAAATTTGCCAGAGAATGGGACTTCGTACATGTTACTATTTGTTCAGAGTATCCACAATTAAATGGAGTTGCTGAACGTGCAGTACAGAGTCCAAAGCAATTACATGAGAAGTCAAAGCACGATAATACCAATGTTTTTTTGAACTTACTTAATCTCAGAAACATACCCAGTGATCATATACTTGGCTCATCTGCTCAGAGGCTTCCATCTAGGCAAACCAGAATGACATTCTCTATCAGTTCTAGTTTATTGAGGCCTAAAGCTAAGAACAACCAAGCAATCAAAGCCTAGTTATTTAGAAAGCGTTCTTTCCAAAAGTCCAACTATGCAAGTTGAGCAGATTTCTCCGTCCATTCAAAAAAAAGAGACAGTGAAGATACAAACAGCAAAATGTTTTGACTGGATTGGTCAAGTAGCCACTATTTGTGCAGAGCTGAGATCCTATTTTGTTAAATCCATGGGTGTGGAGTACAGGAGAAATTGCAGACATCTTCCTGTAGCAGAACTGATATCGCAACATCATACCTGTGATAAAGACTCTAACTCTCAGAACAATCCAGATGATATTCCTGTTCCAGAACGTGTCTTGACTCCTGATACTGTTCCAGCAGTATTCCTAAGATTGATCAGCCAGCAGAGACAATCTCAGTTGCTAAACCAGATCTCAAATGTTATGTCATATGATACGGTCGCATTTCAAAGCCTAGTGTGAAATACACAGCAACTTGGATGTAGTTGTATATATGTATCTAGCTTTGTATAATTGTATGATGAAAATCATTTCTATGCAAATTGCATATTCATTAATTTCAGTAACAATGCATTTTCTCAAAGAATGAGGATGTAGAATAGCAGGTGTGTTATTCCTTTAAAAAGCATTTCCAAGATCTGTGTGTGCATATAAATACCAATCACATGTTAGCTTCAGTGCCATTTTGAAGGTGCAGCCAGCATCCATGTGCATGATAGCTAATCTGTTTATAAATTAAAGTTACTTAATCTCATTTATGATGTGTTTGCATACAATATAGCTGCTTGAACAAGAACCTACAATACTTGCTTGTTTTATCCAGACCTGGTGAGCTACAGATGTATAATGCCAAATCTAACCCTGTGTTAGCACCCTTAAAATTTGTTGATAGAGGCAACATGCAAATGTCCCAGTTTATCTTTATTCTGCCTGTCTCTGGGTTATTTGCACACAAAATATAAGCACTAAACATATAGATTCATAGGTAGGTACTAGGCTATCGGCCCTAGGGCCTATACAAGCCCAGCCAAAAAAGTACCCTGGCTTTTGCCACCCAAGAAAATTATTTTCCTGTGCCACTGTCGAGCAGAGCCACAGAGGTGATCCCCGGGGTGAATTACCTATTTCCCATCCAATCAGGATTTTTCTTGAAGAGTGCTAATGAGGAGATATAGATAGGTAGTTTATTCCAGAGTATGGTAGGGCTGCCACCTTTTCAATTGCCCAAAGTGGGACTTTTTTGTAGAAATGTCAGATTTTGCAGGGCAAAACATACCCACAGCCAGTACAAAGGAAATAACTTCACTTTTTTGCCTAAATAAAAGCTTATTCTTGTAGCATTATAGTTGCTTATTCTGTTTCTTATAACATTTAGGTGTTTCAGATACAACATAATTGTTGTATGCAACTACTACAGAAAGTATAGGAAAATTTTTGCCTAAAATCTCAGGACATTTGCCATTTTTTCAATTTTTTTGCAGGACACAACTGCCCAAAGATGGACTGTCCCTCGCAAAATGGGACAGGTGGTAACCCTACAGTATGGGAAGTCTCTGGGACAGGAATCCATCCCTCCGGCATGTTCTGTTTATTGTGTGACAAGGTTTAGGTCCCTAGAGCATGTAGCTCAAAGGGATTGGGATTTCTTTAAGTGGAGCATGTCCAACAGCTCTGGGTTTGACATAGCTTTGTATGTTAGGCAGAGATCACCTCTGAGTAGGCGATATGCGATGGAGTAAAGCTGGAGTTTTTTGAGACAGTCTGTGTAGAGCATCTGTTTGAGGCCGGTAATCCTCTTTGTGAGGTATGTCTGCGGCCTTTCCAGTTGTTGTAGATGTATTGTGAGGTACATATCAAAAGGGGCATTGTACTCTATAATGGGTCTAATGAATGATGAGTAGAGGGGAACAATGACCTCTTGTTTTCTGGATGAGAAACCTTTTGTGATGAGGTGTGCAACATAGAAGGATTTACTGACTACTGTGGTGATGTGATTATCAAAGGAGAGACTACTGTCCACCTGTGTCCCAAGGTCTCTTATCCCACTTTCAGTGTTACGTATACTACCGTCTATGTTGTAGTTCATGGGTACAGAGTTTTTACCAAAGGGGATGGCAATGCACTTTTTAGCATTGAGCTTGAGGTCATGGCTTTGACACCAGGCAGCTGTCTAAGTGAGGCCCTTTTGTAGGATGTCCACATCATTAGGAGTTTTGATTATGGCTCCTAGTTTGCAGTCATCTGCGAACTTCATTAGCCAAAGACCTTCTGTGTTAGCCTGTACTTCAGAGAACTAGATACCAAACAGGAGAGGACCCAGGACTGAACCCTGTGGTACTCCACTTGTCACTGGTCTGGAGTCGGATTTGGAGTCTGCTACTTTCACAGTGTGGGTTTTGTCAGTGAGACAGTTGGCAACCCATCTTATGACATAGGGATTTATACCTAGTTTAGTGAGTTTATCTATAATTCCAGAGTGGGGGATGGTGTCAAAAGCCTTGGAAAGATCTAGATAGGCTGTGTGAACCACCTTACCCTTGTCTACGGCTTTGGTGACTGCATCAAAGAAGTCTATCAGGTTTAGGAGACATGATCTGCCTTTTACAAACCTGAACTGGGTGGGATCCAGAGTTTGGAGATTACCAATATCTTTGTTTATAAGTTCCATGATGATACATTCCATGGCCTTGCAGATCAGGCTCGTCAGGCTAATGGGGCGGTAGTTCCCGAGGTACATGGTGGCTCCCCCCTTGTGGAGTGGGATAACAGTTGATGTGTGCCATTCAGCAGGCACAGAGCCTGAGGTGAGGCTATTATTGAACATGGTACTTAGGTGAGGTGCCAGTTCGCTCTGTAGTTCATGTAGAATGCAGCCTGGGATGTTGTCTGGTCCCATGGATGCTGTGTTCTTGGCTTTGGAGAGTGTGTTTTTTACCTGTGCAGCCGTGATTACAGGAACTTTGCATTCTTCTGGTATAGAGATGGGCTCTTTAGGAGATGAGAGGGGGGTAAAGTTAGCACTGAACCTATCTGCCAGGATGTTGGCAATATCAGTTGGGTCTGTATATTTAGTGCCATTGTGCTGTAACTCAGAGCAGATCTGAGTGTTGCCACTGAGATTTTTGACATAGCTATAGAATGTTTTGTGGTTGTCTTTAGAATCAGTGGCGATTTTGTTTTTGTAACTAGCTTTGGAGGATTTTATCAGGGATCGCAGCTTCTTACTGAGGCTGACCAGGGAGCTCCTCCACTCGTGAGATTTTACTCCCTTTTGCAAGAGTTTCTTCCTTCTGTTGTACAGTTTGTTTATTGCAGGGGACCAGCAAATTGGCTTCCTTTTTTTGGATGATAGCATCTTGGTTCTGTTTGGGTTAGCATGATCCATGCACTCATGTAAGTGCTTATAAAGTGCAATTGTGTAGGATTCAGTAGTCATAACTGTATTGTCCATCTGCATGGGTGTCATGAAGTTCACCACTTCTGTCTTAAGAAGCTTGAAGTTGGCTTTGGAGAAATTCTTTACCATGGTTTCCTTAATGGGGAGTGGAGGCAGGATGTGGATATCTAGGGTAATTAGCTTATGGTCGGATCGGACCAACAAGGTGTTGGCTTCAGGTGTGGAACACCAGTCACTCATATTGGTAATGACTAGATCTAGGATATTGCTGCCCCTGGTGGGGGTGTAGATAAGTTGATCCAGGGCATTGGAGTTTATGAATTCCAGAAAGCGGTGAGCGAAGGAGTTGGTACATGAGTAGTTTTCCCAGTTAATGGTGGGGTAGTTGAAATCACCCATTATTAGGGTGTTTGGTTGAACCCTAATATTTTCCAGTACATCAAGAAAAGAGGAGTGGGAATCCTGGGGCATGGTGAGTGATCTGTAGCAAGCTACAATTTGGATTGCAGTTTTGCCCAGAGTTTGTTGCACTTAGATAATCTTGGCTGCATTATGCTGAGCAACTAGCCTGGAGGTGTGGATATCCTTAATGAATATTGACACACCTCCACCTTTGGTGTTCCGGTCCAGGTTACATGGCTGAAAAGTGTGGTATGAGTTATAGCCTGGTAGTGCAGGGGTGCTCTCTGGAGCCTTGAACCAGGTCTCAGTCACTGCACAGATATCGATGTTCTCCATTTTAAGGAGTGCCTCGATTGAGTGCATTTTGAGATTTAGACTCCTGGCATTGAGTAGCATCACCCTCAGTTTTTGCTTGCCTGTTCCTGTTACGGTGGTGAATTTATAGGGGTGGCAAGAACCTTAGCCAGTATCCATAATCCCAGGGGTGACAGATGCAGGCCATCTCTGGCAAAGCATCATGGTCTGTTGACCATGTCATCCCAGGCAGACAGATACTGGATCCCTTTAGAATGGCACCAGAAGCTTAGCCAATTGTTGAAGTAAATCATTTTGTCCTTGTACTGCGACATCATTCTGGGTGATGGCAGAATGCTACTCAGGGCTAGGGTCATACCTGCCTGGGCTACAAGATCGGAGATCTCTTCCATGTCTCTTTTCATGTAGTCCAGGGAGGTACGTCTCAGGTCGTTCACGCCAACATGGACAATGACAGAATCATATTTGTACTTGTTGTGGGGTGACCTGAGTGTGTGCGTTATGTGGTGGATCCCGGCACCCAACAGGCAGCTGGCAGTAACCTTCTCCTTGTGTAGCCTGGTGAGTGAGACATCAGTGTGCCTGAATATAGAGCTGCCTATGACTAGTGTGTAGGGTACGTTGTTTTGCTTTATTGGCTGTGGTTGAGTGGTACACTGTGTCTGCGGGCTGTGTGTCATTTGGGTTGTGTTGGGGGGTGGAGGTTGCTTGCATTTCTGCTTTGGAGATCTCTGTTGCTTAAGCAGATTATTATTGAGAGCCTCCACAAATGTTTTTGCATTTCTATGTGTGGATTTTGGTGGTGTAGATTTAGTTAGACTATGTGATGAGTGTGGTGTGGTGCAAGTGTTTACCTTCTCCTCTTGACTGTCAAGTTCAGTCTTGATTGGAGAGAGCTTTACCTCCAGTTTGGCTAGATAAGTGCTTCGCTCACAGGTTGTAGTGTTGGGTGGGAGGAGGAGAGGGTTGTCTGTGTACATGAGGCAATTTCTACATTGCCCCAAGATGCCTAGATTCATCAGATAGACAGGAGAGAACACTGGCAGCTGACCCTTGGACATGCCTGAATAAAAAAACTATTTTCCTCTAGATAAGTGAGGGAAGTGAGTACAAGAGCTGTTTTTCTCTAAGCAAGTGAGGAAAGTAAGTACCAAAACTGTTTTCCTCTAGGTAATGAGGAAGGTTGAGTGCTGTAGTAATTAGTAGGTTATTTAGTGCTTACAAGTTCTGAACAACTGCTGATCACGAATAAGAAAATTCAAGTGCTAAAAGTAAGAATCTGTAACTGGACTAAACTAGTTACAGGAAAGGGGAAAACAAGTGCAAATGTGTGCTTTTAAATCAGAAAGTTGAGAGAGATGGAAAAACTGCCCAAACGGCCAATAACTACAATTTCTGGGCCAGAAACACTCCTTATGTGGTAGATAGGTTACCTAGTGCTTACCACTCCCACTGATAAGCTAGAAGGCTTCCCTCTAACACAGAAAGCTTGGGGTGGCTCAGAAGCTTACATACAGTCCTGGATACAGCAAATCTGAATCTGGACTACACTAGTTACAGGAAATGTATTTTTTTTTATATATATACAGAAAAGTAGCTAAAACAGCAGTAAAAACAATTCAAATGCAGTGCAAGCTAGCACACTTGAGTATGCAGCAATGTTAGACCAAACAGTTTAAAAAATGCAATTAAATTAAAAATGACTAAAAACAATATAGAAGGAGTCTATTAGGTAGAATGAGGTAAAGAGATGGGACTGGGGGGAGTGTCACAGATCAACTGCAAAAACCTCCAAATTTAAACAACAACACAGGAATAGGGAGGGTGGGTATGGGAAAACCAACACCTGCAGCAGAGATCTGAAAAACTATACAGTGAAGCAAAAATAACAGTGCGTAACTCTGAAGTCAGCCAGCAATGATATAAAATTAGTCAATCAACAATTACCAGTACACAACTCTAAAGTGCCAGAAAAATATACTCAGCTCTGTATATCTCCAGATAGTTTGAAGAACACTCTTTCAGGACACAGGAAGGCTCCAGCAATGATATGCAGACTTTTTTACTAAGAGGGTCTAACTTTATGCAAGTAATCTTTGAGATGGTTAGATAACACACAGGATGTAAAACCAGTTATACCAACTTAAGACACAGAGAAATAGGGGGAGGGGAAAAACACCTTCAGCAGAGATCTGAAAAACTATACATTGAAGCAAAAAATAACAGTGCACACCTCTGAAGTCAGCCAGCAATTATATCAAATTAGTCAAACAACAATTACCAGTACACAACTCTGAAGTGAAGAAAACTATACTCAGCTCTGTATATATCCAGATAGTTTGAAGAGCACTCTTTCAGGACACAGGAAGGCTCCAGCAATGATATCAGAGGAATATAATTTTGGGTTCCTTAAGATCTTCACTGATCAATAGCCAAGTAAGTGCCTATGAACTTATAAGGAAAGTTCTTCATTAGCACCCCCCCCCAATAAAATATGCAAAAGAGGAACAGACAATTGCGACATGATTTATTACTACTGAAAATTCATGTTTAACAAAATTACAACATTATCTCCACTGTGCAGATTGCTGACAAAAGTGTATATTGATAATGGAAATAATTTGAGCAAAACACTTTAGAAATGTAAAGCAGTCCTGACTTGTGCCAATGTATATATTCTGTTTTAGATAATTATAAGTACTACTTACTTAAGATGGTCAGTGTGTGATACTGTTGCAATTGTTTAATATGTTATGCCTTAAATGGATAAAAGACCAATTTGCATGTTATTCGAGAACAAATGTCTCTTGCTGAGACAGCCTGTTCTGAAACTGAAAAAGAAGCAGATGATTTGATATATGTTTTTTGATCTGTGCCACAGACCATCAAGCTCTGCTCTCCTCCCAGTGATCCTACACAGTCATTCACTTTCTTAAGAGGACAACAGCCAATCACAAGGAGGGAAGCCAGCATTCAGGCAGCCATCAAGGATTTTTCTGCTTTATGTATCTTTGTTCTTTGTCACTTAGTAACTCATATGTTATTATTTGCCTTAATTTGCAGCATGCTGTACATAAGTGCCTGGACTGTGATATATAATTACTCATTTTGTATCTCTTTTGATATTTTGCATCATATTGATCTATATAATTCCTTCGACGAGGAGAATATCAGCCCTTATACCATCAAGAAAGCATTCCAGCAAGTAAGATATTAGTGGGAAATTTATCCACACGTTCTTTATCCAATTTTGAAATATCTGTGTTGGAAAAAGGACTTTCATTTATATCTAGTGTAGAAATGAACATTACAGACATTATTTTTGATTTAAAAATGTTTACGCGTAATTTGACATTGAAGTCTATGTATCAGCAAACACAAGCCTTGCATGATTTTTGCTTTAAAAAAACAATTGTATTTGTGCCTAAACAAACAGCTCTAGTTAATGCCTTTGAACAAATATGTATTTCTGATATTTATAAAGTATACAATCAACAGAAAACATTTAAAGTTAGAAATAAAAGGTGTAACTTAAGTAAAGATGAATTTAGGGCTTTGCAATGTTTAGAGAATTAAGTTAATTTAATTATAAGGCCCGCAGATAAGGGTGGGCAAATAGTTTTATTAGACAGCTCTGACTATGACACTTTGATGTATGAAATGCTTAATGATAGCAATTTTTATCAGATTGTTACATCAACACAAGTAAAAGAGATGATAATTAATATTCAAAAGTTAATCAAGCAGTTGGGGGATGCAAGTATTATAGATGCTGAACTTGTTAAATATTTTACTATAATTAATCCCATTATTCCCACAATACAAGGACTGCCAAAAATTCATAAATTTTCATATAGGCCCCCTATGAGGCCTATAGTTGCTGGAAGTGGTTGGAGCACAGAGACAATTTCAATTTTCTTAGAAAAAAACTTTAAAGTTTTATTAGATTGTTCTACTTTCATTTTAAAAGATACTGAGCATTTTTTGTGTGATTTATATCAGCTTACAAATCAAGTTTTTTTATTTGAGAATATTGTTTTTGTTACACTGGATGTGATTTCCTTATTTACTGTTATTCTGAATGGAGTTGGTATTAAGAGCTTAACAGAATTTATGGAAAGGAATGGGACTATTAATGCTAAGAAAATTGAATTGATTCAAATACTAATGAATATTGTGCTTGAAAATAATGTTTTTGTATATGGTGATACCATTTATTGGCAGAGAAATGGTGTTGCAATGGGGAGTTCTTGCTCAAACAGTTATGCGAATGCAGTCATGTCCATCTGGGAAACAGAACACTTATTAGGAGGGCCATATAAAGATTTTATATTATTTTACAGAAGGTTTGTGGATGACCTTTTTCTTTTATGGAGAGGGTCTGTCACACAACTAATGGAGTTTGTTACATTTATTAATGGGTCATCTAGCTTCCTAAAATTCACTTTAAATTATTCAGTTGAAGGTATTCATTTTCTAGACATGTATGTAGAAAAAGACAATCAGCATCGAATTACTACAAGGATGTATAGAAAAGAATGTTATGCTAACGAAATATTAAGTCGGGACAGCATGCACCCTAACTATATTTTTAGAAATGTAGCTCAGAACCAACTTTTAAGAGCTTCTAGATTAAGTGTGAAGAAAGATGAATATGAAAAACGAATAAAAATAACAACTTCGGAACTTTTAGAGAGAGGCTATGGAGAAAGGATGATTTATAATAATGTTGCACAAGTTAGGAAACTAAAAGGAACAAGAGCTAAACCTTATTTCTCAGAGAGATTAATAGTTAATAAACAAACACCTGATAACAAATTGAGAATGTGTATTCCATATACTACTGATATTGAAAAATATACATCTATTATTAATGAACATTGGAATATTCTTGTTACTGATAGTCAAATAAGAGACCTAGTGGGAATAAAACCTCAATTTTCATTTAAGAATAAGAAAAATTTGAAGAGAAGGCTATGTACAAGGAGAAATCAAATACATAATGAATTTGTATATGGGACAAAACCATGTGGTAGCTGTAATTATTGTAAATGGATAAATACAGATCTATATTTTAAGCATCCTGATACTGGATATATATTTGATATCAAAGTGGATGCGACCTGTGATACAAGGCACTTAGTATATTTAGCTAGCTGTTTGGTATGCAATAAATTTTATATTGGTAGAACAGATCGCACTTTAAAAGAGAGAATAAGAGAGCATCTCTATCACATAAAGAAAGGTAGTAATATTAATGCTTTAGGTAAACATGTTAAGAGCGTGGGTGAGCATCATATTTTTAAATTTGTAGTGATAGGTAGAACATACTGTGTTATTAGGGGAGGTGATATTCGATCCAGAACTGAAGAAATGGAAGCCAACTGGATCGTGAGACTCAGAGCGAACTATGGGCATGGCCTAAATGACTGTGTCCCTATTAAACCTATATTATGTAAGAGATCTATACGTAGGTAGGTTAAATATCTGACTTCTGAATATACACTTTTTTCACCATTTTAGTGTCTCTTTAAAAATTTTAATTAGTTGTTGTCATGTGATTAGAATGAATGGTTTAAAAGGTGTTTGTTTTTATTTTAGTATATACACCTGATGAAGCTGTATGTGAAAGCCATTGTGTTTTAATAAAGTCAGTGCTGCTGGAAGGATTTATTTGCGTATTCTTTTATTTTTCACTTGGACTCTGGAGCCTTACCTTTGCTACATTTTATCCTATATAATTCCTTGTTTGAATCTGCATTATGCAACTCTGTGTAAACAGTGTACGCACATATGTGCACCTCTTTTGCACCTCTTTTATGGTTGCTTCTTTATTGTTATTTCTTTATTTTGTAACAAAGCTATAATAAAAGAGGACCTAGCTTTTTGTCACATGCATTCAAAATAAAATAAGTAAAAACAAATGACAAAACTTACCCTTCTTGGTTGATGTGAATGACGGCAAGTGCAAGAGCACTGCCATCTTTCTCCAGAGCATGAATACACCTGCACTCAGGTAACAGAAGCAAAGTCATGAATAAAATTGGGCAGAACTGAATGTACATCCCAGACCCATGTGATGCACACCTGTAAATGATGTCTGTCTGTTTTTTCTCTCTGTCTCTCTGTCCCCCTGTATGTGGGGTGCTGACATTGCAGCAGGCTGTACCACCATCCTGTCTTCCTGGGTAAGCCTGTTTCAGGTAGTCACTGCCACCCTCACTTAACAAATGCTCCCATTCCAGTACCTGGACCCCAAGTAGATCACAAATAATCTAAGTAATAACAGCTGGTGCTTTAACCATTTGCTCCATCTATTGTGGCCACTTGCTTTGATTATTCTAGTAACAGTATCCATGATAGAAAAAAATATTTTCAGCACAAACTTTTTTTTAAATTGCTTGATGAGCATTAATGTTTGCTTGAACCAGCTACATCCAGAATATAAAGGTGAGCAATAACATTGAAAGCCTCTAGCTATAAAACAGAATTTCCAAAAGTTATGGTGCTACTGATGGACTCATTAATGTTATCTTCCTTGAAATTCCAGTAGAACTTCCAGAACGTGTAAATGCTTAAATTGATAAGCATTTTCAGAACATTCCTGCTAAATCTTATGTGAGAATGCAAGTACTAGAACCAGAAATTAATTGGCACAAACGTATTAGGTTTTTTGTTAGAAACTTGCCAAACAACAAATAAAAATAGTTAAAAGTCAGTGGAAAAAATGGTGAGTCTTATGAGACACGGTGTAATTGTTGCAAGGAAACTGAAAAGAGGTGCATTCGCAGAATTGTATACACATCACAATCACATTGCTGAAATGAAAACACAAAACAGAAGGGTTGCCTACTGGCTAAACGTCTAACAGTATAGATACAGAAGATACACTATGTCAAATGAAACATTAAATGCTTAGACAAGCACTGTTAGTGCATTGTAACATTCTAGGCAGGTGCTAGAAAAGATAAGACATTGATTTCAATGGATCATTTGTGAATATGTTTTGATATTGGTTAACACATTTAGAATCGACAGAATTATTCTGCATGCCTCAAATCACATCTTAAGCTACCGTCATGCATTGACAACATTTTGCTATTCATGGCTTACTTGAATATATTATTACTGATAATGGAATGCAATTTACATCAGAAGATTTTTATGTTTCTGTTAAAATAGAATACTGCTTTCCTTAGTGCACAAGGGATTCAATCAACTAACAAGTGTAGCTGCAAGATTTGTGTACATTTTGAAGACAGATTTGAATACATTTTCAAACACCATGCCAGAAAGAGAAGACAAAATGTTTTTTTATTACAATAAGGAAGAACTTTAAACTGTACTACAAGTCAAAAACCTGCACCATTGTTTTTGATTCAATATAAGAATCGAGTAGGACTTGACAAAGTGACTATGACTGAAGCAATTTGAAGAAACAAAATACTTGCAAAACCTCTATCATGACAATATTTCAAGTGACACAACATTCAGTGAAATAAATTCAGTGCATTTCTGGCAAACCACTTGGAGAAGTCCATATAGCAATAACCCACGCCTGGGTGTGGGTAATGTGGGATTTACCCATGGTTGGCATGGTTTTAAACCTGTGTCGCTATGTTAAACTCTTTTAACATAGCGAGACAGTGTTTTAAAAGAGACTTATACTAATGGAAAAAGTCTGGGCGACCGGACCTTTTTCCATTAGTATAAGTCAATTTACAACATGCACACTGGCCAATCAGCATGCACGTTTTGGAATATTAATGGGGGGTCATGGTGTAATGTAGATTCCATCATTTATAATAGATGGCTCATCTTTATATCAGGTTCACAAAACTAGCTCAGATTTCTTACAGGAGGTATTCTGACAAGCTGAGACTTAGACATGCAATAGCTAAGGATGGTGACAGTTGTGAAGGAATGAATACATATACTACATTGAGAGATAGTGAGTGTGCTGATATGTCAAAGTGTGGTAAATTAATCAGTTCAAGTCCTGGCTTACTCACCAGCAATATATCAGCTATTGTCATAAAGAATAGGTAGTCTGATGAGCCAATGAGCCAAAAACTAATGTCTCAACAGAGAAATTGTGAACAGAATTAGAAAATTATGTCAGCAATTAACCTAATGGCTATAGAAATTAGTTATTGTGGCTATGAATGTTCCTATTCATGGGACTGGCTGTATATCATTACAAAATAAACTACCTCATCATTGCACAGTTTCTAGTACTGTGCAGCTAAATTAATAACATATTTATTTATCATTTTGTTAACTGGGAAAGTCTGACTTGGAATGAAGCCAATTTTCAGCAGAGATCCAGGGAGAAACTCTTGAGACACGTGTCTTTGTAACGTGGGAGGAAACCGGAGCACCCAGAGGAAACCCACATGAATGCAGGAAGGACATTCAGACTCCACATAGAAGGCACCCCAGCCAAGAATCAAACTGGAGAACCTCTTGCTGTGAGGTGGCAGTCATTTTCTTGGTTTACTTTGGCTGTGCATTCACCTACGTGCATAGCATCATGTTTGGCAGTGCTACCGCTGCACCAAAGTCTTACCACAAAAACACAAGGCAACAAGGGAAAGGAAGAGGAGAAATCAAATGCCATCACAGAATTATTAAATAGAGAAAACCATAAAGCAGTTAAGGCAAGACGTGTCCCAGTTAGATGAGTACAGAAGATGGAACAGATCAATAAAAGTACTTTTGAAAGATAGATGTGATAAAAGCAATGAGCAGCTTCGGAACAGACCAGGATCTATCATACACTATTTCAAATAATAAGCTAAAGATATCACCATAGGCAGAAAAACTTAGAAAATATGCAGATAGATAGAAAGGGAAAGTACAAAATAAGCAATTTATTGATGACCCAAAAACGTTTTATAGAGAATTGGGAAATAAGGCAAAAGGAATAGGAGCACTACCAAAAATAGAAAAAAAAAATCTACACATTTTGGAGAAATATCTGTGGAACATTAGAAAGATGCTGAATGGATAGAAGAAGTGAAAGAATAAGAAGTTCAAATGTACAGGATATGAAACTGGATGAAATAATGGCCACAGAAATTGAAAAAAATAAATAAATAAGAAAAGCTCCTAATTGGAAACCCCCAGGACCAGATGCAGTATCCAACTGCTGGCTAAACATATTAACATCTTTACATGAAGATTTAGCCATGAATAAGAATTATTTATATGCACACCACAAACAGACACCATCCTGGTTAACAACAGGAAAAATGATACTCCTCCATAAGAGTGAACCTGCAAGATATGTTAACAACTATAGACCAATGACTTGCTTTCCAGTGATGTAGAAATTATACACTGGAATTGATGCCAGCAAGTATATAGTCATTTAGAAAAAAACTCAATCATGGCATTAGAACAAAAGGGTAACAAAAGAAAGTCATATGGAAAAAAGGATAATTTTTTTGTTAAATAAAGTCATAATGGAGAACTATAAAAAAGGGAAGAATCTAAGTGTGACATGGATAGACTACAAAAAAGCATTTGACAGCATCTCACATTCATGGATAAAAGGGTGCCTACAGATATATAAGATAAATCCTACATTCATCGATTACATTACAGTGACCATGAAACCATGGCAAACCACTTTGCAGCTAAGCCGTGATAAAGGACAAGTTATTATCCTAGGGTAAAAATTCAAAGGGGAGTATTCCAGGGAATACTCTCTTTCACCGCTGCTCTTTTGGCATGACCTTAACCCATTACACTGTCTACATAATAGATTAGGTCATCGCTGCAGTTCATCTCCCAGAAAACAACAAAATGTAAAGACTTCTCATCTTTTTGTGGATGATTTAAAACTGTATAGTTCATCAGATGAGGAAGTGAAAGCACAACTTCAAGTGGTCAGAATTTTCACAGACGATATAAGATTGTCATTCAGTATTCATAAATGCACGAAAGCAACCTTTAACTGCACCATCAAGAAAATATCAGTCTTGGACAGTAATGTGATATAAAAGAACTTGAGCAGGAGGGAGTGTATAAATATTTGGGAATTGATGGAGGATCAACAATAAAAGATGAACAAATGCAAATAAGACTTAGAAATATTTTAGAAGACTAAAATTAATATTGAAAACAGCTCTGACATCTAGGAACACAGTCCAAGCTATAAATCAAATTTATCTTCATGTTCTAACTTATAGTTTTACAGTGATTGACTGGCCCCAAAAGGTATTGGATTAGTTAGACAGGAAAACAAGAAAAATGCTTCATGCTTATCAAATGATTTATAAAAATCGGTGTATACCAGGATTATTAATTCCTCATTATGAAGGATGTATTAGCCTCCTCAAAACTGATTAGAGGTATAGATCTGCAATTGTAGTACTGCATACATATTTGCTGACCTAACAAAATACAAACATAAAGTTTTAAAACATGAGGATAACAAGTCTAAGTTAACTTCCCTACTTAATTTAGCAGATGTATATTGGTGTCAAATGGGAATGGAAATCAAACCAGACGTAGATAAAAATCAGACAGATAATGAATGCACCAAAAAAAAAAAAACAAAATAAAGAATATATGGTGAAGAATTAGATGAGAAGGCAAGAAATGTGGAAAATCCATATAGTGTTAAGTACAGAAAACACTTGTAACAACTGCATGTCGATCAGGATTTAATACAAGAATGGTTAAGGAGAGGTGAATTTAAACCAAAAGACCAAAGGTTAATATTGGTGGCCTAAGATAGTGGCCTACATACACATTGGTTTACAAACTCCATTGAACATGTTGGAGAAACAGAGAAATGCAAGTTTTGTAAAACAGAATTGGAAACAGTCACACTTCTTGTTGCTGGGTGTGATACAGTAATGGTAGAAGGCCTGTATACTGAAAGGCATAACAATGTGGCAAAAATGTTGCACCAGGGGACTGTGCCAATATTATAATACTGAAGTAGATGAGAAGCATTAGAAACATGAGCCACAAAGCATTATAGAAAATGATGAAGTTTATATCACATGGAATCACCCATTACCAACAGTTTAAAACTAGATACAGAAAACCAGATATAGTAGTCCATGAAAAGAAGACAAAAGTAGCATTGATCAGTGAAATTGCAACACCCAGTGATTAGTGTCTTATGTACAGAAAGACATAAAGTCATACAATACCAGGATATGCAAGCAGAAACACAGGCAGTGTGGAAGAAGGATACTCAGGCAGCTCCAGTAGTAGTAGCAGGAACAGTGGGTCTCATTTAAAAGAATTTACAGTCCTATTTAGATATGCTACCAATACATGTAACTTTGTATGAATTGCAGAAGTTGTCATTTCTGTGCACATTACAGGTGCTGTGAAGATTACTTTTGGCTAACATCAAAGACTGAAACAATACTAATTTCATAAGCTTTAATCGTAATTTGACTTAGGAATGGATCCATTGCCATCATAGTATTAGAAACCCAAAAGTCTTAGAGAAATTAAAAATAAAAATGAGCTAACATTTTTTTCCCAGTAAATTATTTAATCTTCTAAGATAGGGGGCTATACTGAAATGCATGCAGACGTTTCATAAACGCAATCTCATACATAAGGATACATAGTTACTGCAAGTGCCTGCACTGCTTAGTCTCTGCTCACTTTCTGCTTGGTAGTAAGTTAGATTTCAATAGTACCCTTACTCTCCATATGACAGTCTTCAAATAATAGTGACCTCTTTAAATCTTTGGAGAGCTGCTTTCTAAAATTCACTACACATGCTATCAAACTTCTATTAAGGCTTTAACTGAACAAGTTTTCTTCTAATTTTCTATACTTACTGCCTCATAAATCGAGACCTACCCTCTTCAAATCATGTTCATTGCCTACCCAGTATTGTAAGGATCATATTTCTGCTCTCAGCTCTGATTTATGAACTTCTAAACTTTTGACTTTGTTGCACCTATTAACAATAAATATAGTACAAATACTCTCATCAACTCTTTAGTATGCCAAACTATGGCTCCTAACATTAAACAACCTAATTTCTGTGTCTGCTACAAAAGCTGGGTTCTTTGTTGCTCAGTACCTGCAGTCTTATAGCTAGGGACTCAGGTTTCTTACAGTTCACGTGGGCTGCGCAGTCACTCATACTTGAATATATAAATGCATTAGGTGCAGTACCTTCATGGAGAAAGTGGAGTTGCCATGCCCTTACATGAGCAGTTTATTCAAATTTGAGCCAGGCAGTGCAACAGCTGTGCAGAGAGAATGATAGGTGTGGAAGTATAGCCTTCATTTGTAATGAGTGACCAGGAAGGCAATTTAGGTTTATGCAGTGGAAGCAAAATTTTAGACTAGGCAGTGGAAGGTTAGTTTAGGGAGCAATTAGGGAATTTAAGTTCTGGGAGTAGAAGGGGAGTTTCAGGTTTAGAAAGCTGAAAAGACATTATGGTTAAAGAACGAGAGGTAGATTTTAGGCTTGGAGAGTGATCAGGAAATTTTGGTTAGGAAGGGGATTGGGGTTTTAGTTCAAGGACTGATTGTGGACTTTAGGTTTAATAAGTGGGAAGGGAGTTTTAGGGTTAGGTAGCAATTGGGGATTTCAGGTTTGTGTAGTGGGAGGAAATTTTTACAGTTAGGGTTAGAGTTTAGGATTCAGATTAAGGTTAGGCACCAGGTGGAAGTTTTAAGGCAAGAGTTAGGGCTCTTTTAGGGCTATGCATTATACTAGGATTGAGGGATGGGATGGTTAGGTAATTCAGTAGGATCAAACTATTGCCTGTTAGGGAAATTGCTGTTTAGAACAAGTGGCATCAAGCAAGTGCACCACCAGCTACGAGGAAGTGAAAGCTTGTAGCATACCCCTCATGTTTATATCTTCAAAAGTAAAATAACATTCACAAAATGGCTCCAGCTATCTAGAACACCTTGTTTTCAGACATTTCATCACTGCATTCAACAGTACCATAACAACAATATTTGTCAACTTAGTAGAAACTTAATTTGCAAATATTTTCCTAGATACATGGTTATGCTATCACCAAGCAGATATTGGAAGGTGGTGCTATAAACATTAATTGTAATATAACAATTTACTCATTCAAATCATTTCTACCCAACTTGTAAATATTTAACTTCTTACTACAGTACTGTTCCTCAAAATATATCTGAAACTGGATCACTTCCAGCTAGCACACAAGACCAAATTCTAAAAGTGCTATCAAAAGCTAAAAATACTCCATCAATGGGTCCTGACAGTATTCCTGGATGCATCTTAAATAGCATGAAGCATGATTTAGCCACACCCCTAACAACTCTGTTCAGTCATAGCCTCCATACAGGTTTCGGCAACATCAATAGAACGATTTGGAGGGACAAGTATATTTCACAGAGGATATCATTGCTGTTGAACAGACTCCCCATCCACACAAAACAAAGTTCATCTCTGTCTGTATTCAAGCACAGCTTAGATCTATGCATGGGAAACAGAAAATTTACTTCAGGACTGCTCCCTGTACTACTAATGGACAGATGCAGCCCCCAAATGCTTTATCCCATGAATGAGTCCCATTCAATAACTTATGGTGTAAGCTCAGTTATCCTCATTAGGGGAAATATATAATTATCATCTATAGGATGGGTAAGGCCAGTCTATAGCCAAATGGGATGAGTTATTTCGAGCACAAAAAGGGAAACTGGATAGGCTTAAAATGGCCCATAAGGTCAGCTAGCTAAGTACTTACCTATGAACCTACTAACTTATCTAACTTTACTAAATAAAGTATAACTATTATTCCAACTTCAAATTACCTTTATGCATACTGTTTTCCCATTGCCTAGGTTGTGTTTGAAAAGTATCTTTAGATTCAGTCCATCTTAAGCAGTAGTCAAATAAACAAAACTGTGCCTGAAAAGTGTCCTTAGGGCCAGCCCTCCATAACTAGTAATCAAATAAAGTATAAAAAGAAAGAAACAAATTATTTGGCAATAAAATAAAATAAATTACTAGAAAAATGAAAGGTGAAAAGGAAGAATACAAATGAATGAAGGAAAGCAAACAGAAACATGCAGCTTAGTATCAAGAGTTGCCCAAAAATACTATAAATTGAAAGAAGGAAAAAAAAAAGGAAGAAAGAAAAAAAAAGCAGGCTTGGCATCATAATATATATATATATATATATATATATATATATATATATATATATATATATATATGGTTCCCATTCACTAGCCTGAAACATCATAAGCCTGAAAATCAAAATCCTGAAACCAAAAGCCTGAAAATTCAGAATCCTGAAAACTCAAAATCCTGAAAGCCCAAAATCCTGAAAGACCAAAATCCTGAAACTCAAAATCCTGAAAACACAAAATAGACATACTGATGTCATTGTGGCTTTGCTATTGTTAGCCCTGTGGTGTTAGGTCATGCGTTGGGGTCAGGTAAGTGTGCGGTTGGTTTTATTTTAGGGTTAAGGGCGGTTTAAGTGAGTTAGGGTTAGGGCGCAGGTTAGGCATGTATGCAATAGTGACAAATATTGGGGTTAGGGGCAGTTTAAGTGAGTTAGGGTTAGGGCACGGGTCAGGTGAGTGTGCGATAGTGACGGACCTTAGGGTTAGGGTTAGGGTCAGGGTCAGTTGGTAGATATTAGTGTCTTTATAGTGACATATTAGCATTATTTGTGTTTTCAGGATTTTGAGTTTCAGGATTTTGGTCTTTCAGGATTTTGGGCTTTCAGGATTTTGAGTTTTCAGGATTCTGAATTTTCAGGCTTTTGGTTTCAGGATTTTGATTTTCAGGCTTATGATGTTTCAGGCTTCTGAATGGGAACCATATATATATATATATATATATATATATATATATATATATATATATGCAGGTCTAATGCAAAACATTGAAATCTCATAACACTGAACTTCAAAACACTGAGACCATAACATGAAAAACCCAAAATACTGAAAACTCCAAAAAAGAAACGTCAGAAAACTGAAACATTGCATCATAAGAATGAACACTACAATGCACATGTAAATAACATCCCCTCCACCTATAACACCAAACTAACAAATACACTTTTTACTATGTAACCAAACACAGAAAAACTGCCAAGAACGATACAGATTTCCACTCCATAACCATTGTAGGCATCCAGACACTTTATTGATTTCACAAAAATATAAGTTGAGCACTTTCTTCCCACAATCGGGTCTTCATCAGAACATTTAAAATACCAAACAACTTGCTCTTAAATACCCATAAGCAACCACCCCACCTATTTCAATTAAACAATTAACATCCTAACAAAATACTTAAAGTAATCCTACTCAAAAAACACATTTACTCAAAAAACATTTTCTCCTTACAGGGCAAACATTATTGATGGCAAACTACCATAAATGCATATCCTAATACTTAAATAAAAAGTTTATATTTATATAATATAATAGTATTTGTTAAAAAAAAATTGCTTGCACAAATTTTTATGTACGCATAATACATTTTAAAAAATTTTTAAATTTTTAAAAATTAAAATCTAAAAATTAATAAAAAGTAATAAAATACTCACATGCAAATGTAATAATTCTTATTTCCCTTAAGGAGAGATGTTGTTTGAACAATTATTGATGCAAGCAGTAATAGGATTAATTTTACATTATGAATTGTATTAAAAAGAATGTTTAAAGTATAGAATTGTTGTTTTAAAGAAAGTTATTTATGTTAGTGGGGGTGAAAAGGATTGTGGGTAAAGTCTATGAAATGGTAATTTTAGGGATATACTGTTTTTATTGGTGATTTTGTATTTAATTGAAGTATTTAAGGCAGTTAATTTAGTTTTTTCAATTGTATCTGATGAAGTCAAGGACGAAAACTTGTTTTCAAGGAGTATCGTTTATGTGTGCGCTTTCTTACTGCATTAAAACTGTGTTAAGCCCATCAACTGTTTCCTGTCTTCTGGAGTTCCATTGAGGTGTGGATAACTGTTTTTTAAGCTGCAATTGCATTTTTTTCTTTTATTGTGGTTAATAAAAAAATTAATTAAGTAGAGTGAAGGTCAATTATGACCACTTTCACCATAGTTAACAGTACCTAACACTGTGCTGGACATGTGTGGGGAACGCAAGTAAACTATACACCCAAGAAAATAGGATAATAGAAAAGCAGATGGGAAGCGAGGGTGAAGTAAAGGGACACACAAGAGGTATGCTATAATAGGAAGGTCAGTGGGAGAAGCAGAGGGGCATGGGCACATTTTTTGTGTGGGAATGGACCAATTTTTTTGTTTTTTGGAGAATAGAAGGAATGGAAAAAACACAGAAAGAGGAGGAGGGCAGAAGAACAGTTGCAAACATATAACAAACATCACAAAACATGGCAGACAAAGGTTGTTAACACACATAAAGGAGAGACAAGGTATGCAGGCAACACACGTACCAATTATACAACACAGGTGAAGAAAAATTGACCATCAGGGCAGGGATACATACCAACCATGGTGAAATGGAAAAATACAAATGTAGCAAAGCAGAAATCATTACTGAGATAGCAGAAATCATTACTGAGATGTTTCAAACTGTGTGACAGTCATACCAGAATGTGTATGACGGCTAGTAAGTGTGTATAGAAGAACACTAAATGGGAGTGAAATCATTACAGTACATAGTGGATGTCAAATACAGATATCAACTAGGCTGTCAGCAGTGCAAGTGTAAGACAAGCAGCAGTAAGGATGAGCAAATACAATAGAATACAAGCAGATGGCAGACAAGAACCTCCAAACCTGAATGCAAAAGGAAACAACCAGGCACAGTGCCAAACAGCAACACTGCAGCAAAACAGTAATGTGGGAAGTAATACATAAATAAGTGTACACAACACAAGCACAGGCAAAATGAGATCCATATGCCAAAGATATATTCCATGTTAGAGGCAACACAGATGGGTTGTCATTCAGACAATGTCTATGTGTAACATGCAATGGAATAACATGATCCAGTCAGAAAGAAGATTCATCATACATACAAACCCCAATGGCATGGAATATAAAGTAAATGGTGATACATATATGAGTGATGACAGTTAGGGAATACCAGCCTGTGCATAGCAGGAAGTATACAAATCCATGGATAATGCTCATCACACAAGTACAACATGATCAACGATGGAACTGGAGTAATTACCACCACCTTGCATGCATATTACTTGCATGTGTGTGATACCCAACATGGTGGCACAAGGTAATATTGTACCAGAACACCTACATGACAATGGTGATAATGCAAAAGAAGGTGAACATACACATACCTTATCACATGTATTTGTACAACATAGGCTATAGAGAAGTATTGGCTAGCTGCCCTTGTGATCCATTTTAAGCTTAATTAACTTCCCTCAAAGGTGAGGACCAAACCTTGTATCTTGCGTTTGTGATGTAATCATCATAACTTTTATACCAATCCTTCTATGTAGGCCAAAGCTATAAGATGGAAGGGAGAGGGGCAGCAGAGGCCCACACCAGTGAGGAAATGCCAGTAAGAGAAAGTAGACACAGAAGAAAGCAGGACAACTCTATCAAAGGAGACACAGTGCAAACGCATGTGTCCACAATACAGGATGGACTACAAGCCCTTGCTAGGTACATTGAAACAAATGGCCAGTGTATGACACATGGGCATAGTGGATTGATGGCTATAAATAGTTAAACAGCAAGAACATAGGTACACAACAAAAGATCTTTTGAGTAACATACACACATATATTGCCATGCAAACATAATACAACAGGTGTCACAATCAATATTTGTTGTATAAATAGCACCATACATGTGTAAGACTGATCAAAAAATAGTCTTCTGCATAGAAGTACACAGAGAAATGGAATAAATGATTTAACCAGTCAGATTTTATAAGGTCAGTTGTCTGACAATCACAATATGGCCATACATATGTACATCCACATCATACCTCTCAACCTATTAGCTCTAGAAATCTGGAAAAAGTTTAAAATAATGGGGGGGGGGCAAAGGCCCATAAATAGGGACAGAATTTAAATATTACTCATCTAAATTTAAAAAGTTGATAGAATAATAGGGTTTATGTTATCATGTAATTTCTGAAGAATATGAAGTCTGAAACTCAAACATATGCCATTATTTAATGACTTCAATCTTCAGTGATTTGCCAGAAAACCACAAATTTTATGAGGAACAGACCAAAAATATAAGGCAGGAATCTGGACATTCTGACAAAATCTGGACAGTTGATACTTATGATCCATGTGAATCGGTACATATGGACTACAAATGCATACTCATGGACATGTGTGGACATCTGTTTATGCATGCTGTAATATAACCTATTAGCAAAAAGACAGGCTATTTACAAATGCAAGATACAAATAAAAAAAGGAGCCATGAATAATGCTAAAGAATTTGTAATTAGCATAATCACTAATGGACCAGTGAATGTGAACACAGTACATGAAAGATAGATGTTTATATGTAACAGTCACAGTAATGTAATACAACCTGGTACAATTTTTGCCAGTACATACAACACACAAGACCACTGTGGCAGTATGAGAGCTTGTCTCAACAATGTTACATAAATTACAAAAGCAAGGACCTGAGATGTTGTTGAACAGATATAAGACAGAACAGGAGCAATGCATACAAATGGGTAGCATGTGCATCTAAACACACCGGACCCACCTCACTGTATTATGTGAAAACAAATGTGAATTATGTAGCACTGGACTTGCTATCATCCCACCTAAGTATATACTGGAACAATACAAGCAGAACACATGTCTCACTTGCATTATGCTATGTGCAACAGTCATACCTGTCACATACATGGCCAGTATATATCAGAAAAGCATGACAACAATATGCCATGCCTGCACAATTGTGCTTGTACTGTAAATACTGTCTATGAAAAACACCATGGTGGCAGCATTACATAAGAGGATTACACAGATAATATTTATAGTCTTGAGGAGCCAGCCTGATGGGACTGAATATCACAAAAGATCTCTCTAGCGATCTCCCAGAAGGAGTCATACATGACCCACTCCATGTCCTGGAGGAAATTGTCCATCAGATCCCTCATCTTTGTCTGGGAGACATCTGTCATCATACTCCAGATATGGTCCCAAAAAGTGTCTCCTTGTTGTGGTGGCGGACATCTTCTACAATGAGAAACAGGAATAGTCATCATCCTGGCCCTCTGAGTCAGAGTTGTCTAGCAGTAGTCTGGTACAGCAACATCTTTGTCATATGATAAGAGAGCCACCATAAGTCCCATGCTCTGTCAAGGTTCAACATAGGAAAAAACATTATACTTACTGTGATGTCCCTGCTCTGGACCAGTAATCAAGGAGCCTGAATTCTCACCATTAACACTAGTGAGGGACATTCATTTGGAACAAAAATAGATGCACACAGCATTTCAAGATGCAGCTGTCTGCACCAAGCACAATTTCCCTTAAGAGCACACAGGAAACACACTCAGTCCAGGGGCTGGGTTTCCCTCTGTCTCTCTCCAGACCCCCAATAACACTACCCACTGGCACAGCTGAAGAGTTGAGTCCTTAGTTGACTATTCCAAGCCAAGTCTTCCACCACCCTCTCTGTGAAACCAGTGCTCTAAGTCTATGCTCCAAGTAGCTGACATACACACTGTCTTTGAGATTTGGTCTTCACATTCGCACAGACACACACACACACACACACACACACACACACACACACACACACACACACACACACCTAGGAAAGGCTGGCACAGATTTACTAGCTATGCTCCCTCTGCCCAGACTATAAGGTAGGTACTGCCACCAGAACACTCCAAAGCCAGCTACTCTAATGGTCTTACAAGGATACCCAATTATACTGAGTAAAATTAATAATAATAGAAATGGTAGTGCTTGACCAATGCAGCAAGGCTTTCAGGAGTGGCCATAGGTTCACCAAATAAATATAAGTACTCTCAAAAGTTAAAATATACTCTAAAAGACCAGCCACAATGACAAGTTTAAATATATTTAATAATAAATAATAAAAGAACATGAAAACTAAATATTGATTTACCATAAACACTAGAGCTTCAATCACAGGAAATATTAAAAATAACACATATGGACAGATTCACACAGATAAAGAAAATCAGTACTTAATTAATCTCACTATATTTTTCTGACTGATCTAAAGAATTACTGCTCCCTGGTTACTTACTAAAGCAAGGCAAGAGGAAGTGGGTGAGTGGTCTTCCTTTTTGGTCAGATTTCAAAAACAGACTGCCCCGAGACTTCTGTCTCATCCAGTATTAAAACATAATTTCAGTGTTGGATTACAGAATGATATCACATACATCTGGTCATCTGATTCTGGTTCTTACACTACCTTCTTTGCTAGAAACAGAACCATAATTTAGCACATATGTGTTACCATACACACACACAAAGAACTCTGCTGAGATGTGTTATTGCATCTGGAAGCTATAAAACCATGTTAACACTTCCACCCTTCCAGGGTAGCATTTAGATCACCCATAAGGATAATACAGTAGGATTCCTAGTCCTGGTTTTCACAGACATTTCATCTCTGACTGCAATTAGAACTGTAAGATAAAATCTTTATGGCCTAAATCAGGTGATTTAATTTCAGACTATTTTTCAAAGTTAGCTGGACTGAGATTAACATTTTCTCTTCCAGTATCCTCTGTTACAATATTCATTTCAACAGTTGCAATACAGTCTGACATACATGCTTATTTCTTTTCTGTCCAACAGAATCCACTGTTGGTACATTTTTAACACAAGCAGGTTTGCAAATGCATTTTCAGCACAGGCATTAGTGCAAATCAGTTTGATATACAAATAGTATATAATTCTATACAAAACTCCAACTAACTATGCTGACATATGTTACACATCCACTGCCCTTCTTCTCCTGGCATAACTGGCAATTCTTTACATCTTCATACTTGCATTATAGATGTTTCCCCAAAAAGCAATGATTGGATAACATGTCATGCAAAGTTACACAATCTACACTGTTTATTCTTTATGTGATATTGCAATACTGTATGACCTTATGCAGCTGTAGCACCTTATGTGATAAAAGGCATGAATTCAACCCATAACAATGTACAAAGTGATGTGTAACTACATCACAGTCATGTGCAAAACAGGTCTGTAATAAAACACAATTAGATGTGCACCTATATAATGTTAAAGGAAGTATATTATATGCAATTAGCATCATTAAAGTGGGTCTATATTAAAAAGATGAATGCTTTACTTACCTGAATGCTTAAACGTCAACCCGTCTTCATCAAAGCATGAAAACATTGATCGTCCAGAAGTGCTAAAGTGGAAACATTGAATCGTCATGGTTGGCCTTCTGCGGTATAGCTCCGTAAGGTAAGTGTGCGATAGTTACGGAACTTAGGGTTAGGGTGCAGGTTAAGGTAAGTGCATAGATGGTAATGTATGTTAGATTTAGTATAAGGTTTTGTATGTGTGTGGATTAGTTAGTTTGTTTTGGTTTAGCTTTTTAAGGTAAGTGTGCGATAGTTATAGACCTTAGGGATAGGGTGCGGGTTAAGTTAAGTGCATACATGGTGGTATATGTAAGGTTTAGTGTAGGGTTAGAAGTAGGGTTTAGTTTAGGGTTAGAAGTAAGGTTTTGGTTAGTGTATGTATGTATGTGGTTTATTTAGTTTGTTTGTGTAGGTGGTATGTAGCGGGCGGTGGGGTGGGACAAGTATGACAGTTCGACTTTTTGAATTTTGCATTTTAGGGCATTTGCTGTATATGCGGTTCGATGAAGATGGGTCGACGTTTAGGTATTCAGGTAAGTAAGCATTCATCTTTATAATATAGACCCCATTAAAGCATATGAGACAGTATATGTGACATGTTCACTCAAGGTATGTCACAATATAGTACATTCATCATCACAACCTAATTGTCAGAAATTTGGCCCATAAGGTTAATTTATACATTGTACAACCAAAAATACAAACTTGGGATAACAGAAAATGTACTGTCATAATCATTACATATAACTGGTGTCCTAATCTCTATATATAATCTCTATATATTGATAATATGAATAGAAGGTTATGTATGGGCCAGTGTGCTCATCATACAGTGTCAGTATGTTACTTCAGTGCACTACATAGCATGCAATATCCATCTTATCAGACAATTTGTCATTATTACTTATTCATTTACTGACATATCAGCCATCAGTAGGCCTGCAAAACACATGTGCACAGCCCACAGACATATATACCATTATATCCCCAGACAAGTATGTCATAACACTCTTTGGCATGCAAAAAGTGCATAGTTCTCCCTTCCAAAAGACATGTTACACTGTAGTTTCACAGTGACACTATCAGCATACATTTCGGAATATGGCCCCTACTGCAACTTAGTTCACATACAAACCTTATACCAATGTCAGTTATCAACTTTGAGATAGATGCCTTCCTTACATGACCCACTATTTGTTACTCAATGGGTGTCTTACAAATGTATGTTGAGGTGTCAATAAGCCATTTCATTTTCCATTCTAACTTTTTTATAAATGCAAGTAATGTGCCATGTTGACATTCCATGAATAAAATATGTTTATGCTAAATATATTGTAAGATGAACATACTTATATATACCTTAAAATGTTTATGAAAATGAGATGAGCAATGCAACATGGTTAATGGGTGACATCATAATGTCATATAATTGCAATGGAATATAAAAGCTTAGAACAACTGGAGAATCACAAGTACAGTGACAGAATGTGACATTTTTACTTTTTGCATATAACACACATATTACTGTCCCTCAACAAATGTATCACTGTCACTACCAATGTTTCTATTATGTTTTTATATGTTTCTGCACAATTATAACAATGTAATGGTGATCATGATTATACTATGTAACAATTCGGACATAACAGGAAAACATGAGTGGCTTGTGGCACAACAAATATAGTGAACAGTTTATAATTTTATGTTAAACTATCACAGGGCAGTTATACAGCATCGAAAGACATGTAGAACTCAAATACATGTAAGTAAATATACATCAACAGCATTCAGAGTCTTCAGACAACACTTTTTAAATAATAGAAAAGTAAAGCTATGCACAGTATAAATTATGAACCACTACCTGCTTTCAAACAGAAGTAACAGCATGAACAACTTATATATATGAAACATACTAGTGAAAAGTGCTATGACAGTTATATACTGATGTCTGTCATTTATGCTGTGTCACCAAAAATACCATAAACTCCAGTTATCTAAAACATCTTGTGGATAATCCAAAAACAATGTTTAACGTAAATGTATACTGTTATTCACAACAAATCAATGACTATTACACATACCTTGCAGCTGCATTATGGATATTCAGGTGTTAACATTAGCATGCCTGAAGGTTCATAGAATATACATTTAAACCTAAAGTTTTATCTATGTTATGAGTCTTCCTGGGGAAATAAATGTTGACAGTGATAACACATACTTCTCTCTCCACTGCTCCTCCAACTCGTGCATATGCTCTATGCACAACAAATGATTTTAGGCACAGTTTTCATCACCTGAAAACAGGACATATTAATGCAATGGAAGGATTGCGTTAGGTCAAAATATAGAGATTGTTATGTACAACAACAAGACAGTGAGAAATGGTAAGTATTACATAGCATTTATCCTAGAAATGAGATATGACATTTTACATCTTCAGTAACTGCTGTGTCACTCAGTACTGAGCACACATGAGGATTATTGTTGACCAACTGGAGGAAAAAAAGACTTAAACCTACAACTCTTAGCTATGTTTACACTATAAACCTGAATCCTAACTGCCTAGCTAATCCACCTTGGCTGTGATTACATGGATTGATAGAACTTAAAAAAAAACTCAACTATATGAATATTCATGGAAGTATTAAACACAATAATATGTGAAGTTGTTTTTCTAAATTAAATGTTAAGTATAAGAAAAGTACAAATGCTGCCATGTGCTGATCATTTGAACAACAAAAGTAAGTGCATGTCAGCATATTGCTCACAGCAAGAACAAACAACTATAACACTTCAGAACTCCAAGTGCCATAAGTCAAACATGACTGCACTTGAAGCACATAATTGCACATTAAGGGAATTGCTGTTCATCTTTCATATTTAATGCATATAGAGGATACTGTCGCTGGACATTCTGATGATGTGAGGACATCAGATGATGGACACGATGATGATCATGACCCACTTTCTCATGTAGTTTCTGGAAATAATGGTGACTTTTCCCCATAACAGAACAGTACTGTCCAAAGAATACAAGTATGAGTATAGCTGCCTATTATTACAGGCAAATGAATTTTCACAGTGACATCATACACTCCTGAGTGTGCTGGCTTTCAGATGAGCTATTAAACCAAGGTTCTATCTGCTTAAGTTGGTGGTAGTTTAAGTGGATACAAAAGATCCCATACCACCTGTCAAAAGGAGTAAGGTTTTTTATTTAAAATTCATAATATACATTTTATACAAATTTATATCAGTTATTTAGAATTATTTACAACTGCTTTCCATATTTTCCTCGATTTATTTTACTCCTTTAATCCCCCCACTGTTCTTTTCCATAACCAAAATCATATCTTTTTCAATATTTCTGACAATATCCATTTTCCATTAAATCTTATTTCATTCAGTTTCATTTCAAGTAATCCATATTATACTAAAAACTTTTCGTCCCATTTATCCACATCTTTTTGTTTCCCATTTTTATAGTACCCATATTCTATCATATCCATATTTACATTTTTTACACTTTTCAATCACTTTATACATTAATTTTTACATATTTTATTCCATAATTGGTTCACTCTTTCACATTTAAAAAAAAAATCATGTTTTGTACTTTCCATTTCTCTACAATATGCATACTCTTTCTCCTATCTTCTTATATGGCATATTTGCCTTTACTAGAAGCTTGTTTATGGATAATATCCATAAAAAAATCTGTACATTCAAAATATCTTTCTTATTTATTCATTCTTGCTTTTATAGCTTTGACTATTCTTTTTTCCACATTTCCATGGAAAAATATAATAAAATGTATGTATTATATTTTCATACCATTCCTTCCTATTTTTCTATATTATCTATATCAGAATTCCATAACAATATTTTCTGTGATATGATCTCTTTTCTGTATTTATCATTCCGTTATTTCTTTTTAAATGGTTACATTTCTCCCAAATATCTCTATATTTTCTTCCATTATAATTATTACCATTTTTCTCTTTTTTTTCTAAGTCAGTACTTTATACAAATTCAATGATATTGTGTACACAGCTGAATTTATTAAACCCAACCCTCATTCTTTTTTATTGAAACATAAAGAATTCCTCTTTTAATTAGGTTTAATCTCAATCCTCACATAAATGCAAACCACATAGACAGTCATTCTTTCTCCAATTCAATTCATATCATAAACACACTTGCTAAATGAGCTATTTATCTAATATCACTGAGTTCAGTAGATATGCTTTTTAAATATGTAAGTTTGAATGTTTTCCAGAATATACAATATGTCTTATTTTATGTATCATGTTCTTTCACTGTATTAATCGCTGTTGTTCATTATCAAATTTTATTCCCAAAATGTCTGTCTCTTCTTTATTAAACTGAATACCCTCTATTTGTCTTGAAAATACCAGTCCTTGCTCTTTTCCTCATTAATACTGAAACCTAACGCCCTTAATTCTTTACTAAGTGTCTTAATAGCTATTTTTATCCATTCTTCACTTTTACAACTCATAATAAAGTAGGTCGAGGCCCGGGTTAACAATGACCGCCACCAGTACTGTTAGCCAACAGGGTGCTGGTGGAAATTGGGCTACTGTTGGCCGAAGGAGGAGAAGAGGCGGAAGGCATGGCCGAAGGCAGGAAGAGAGGAGAAAGGCTAGGACTGTGGTAGTGAGGGTCAGAACTTTGAATGTTGGCAGTATGACTGGTATAGGGAGAGAGCTAGCTGATATGATGGACAGAAGGAAAGTGGATATATTGTGTGTACAAGAGACCAGATGGAAGGGGAGTAAGGCTATGTGTATAGGAGGTGGGTTCAAATTGTTTTATCATGGTGTGGATAGGAGGAGAAATGACGTAGGAGTTATTCTGAAGGAACAGTATGCGAAGAGTGCTTTAGAGGTGAAAAGAGTGTCAGATAGAGTGATGTTTATGAAGCTGGAACTTGATGGTGTAATGATGAATGTTGTTAGTGCATATGCTCCACAAGTTGGGTGTGCAATGGACGAAAAAGAAAAATTTTGGAGTGAATTGGATGAAGTAGTGATGACTGTACCTAAGGGTGAGAGAGTGGTGATTGGAGCAGATTTCAATGGGCATGTTGGTGAAGGGAACAGAGGGGATGAGGAAGTGATGGGTAGGTATGGTGTTAAACAAAGGAATGCAGAATGTCAGATGGTAGTGGATTTTACTAAAAGGATGGACATGGCTGTGGTGAATACGTATTTTAACAAGAGGGAGGAGCATAGGGTGACATACAAGAGTGGAGGAAGATGCACACAGGTGGATTATATCTTATGTAGGAGGGCCAGTTTGAAGGAGATTGAAGACTGTAAAGTGGTGACAGGAGAAAGTGTAGTTAGGCAGCATAGGATGGTGGTTTGTAGGATGACGTTGGTGATATGAACAGGAGAAGGAGTGTGAGGGCAGCAAAAAGGATCAAATGGTGGAAATTGAAAAAGGGTAATTGTGAGATGGAGTTCAGGGATGAGTTAAGGCAGGCACTGGGTGGCAGTGAAGAGTTACCAAATAGCTGGGTAACTGCAGCAGAGCTAGTAAGGGAGACGGCTAGAAAGGTGCTTGGTATCACATCAGGACAGAGGAAGGACGACAAGGAGACATGGTGGTGGAATGAGGAAGTAAAGAAGAGTACACAGGCAAAGAGGTTGGCAAAGAAGAAGTGGGGTTGTCAGAGAGATGAAGAAAGTAGACAGGAGTATAAGGAGATGAGGTGCATGGCAAAGAGAGAGGTGCCGAAGGCTAAGGATAAGGCATATGAAGAGTTGTATGAAAGGTTGGACACTAAGGAGCGAGAAAAGGACCTGTACCGATTGGCTAGACAGAGGGACTGAGCTAGGAAAGATGTGCAGCAGGTAAAGGTGATAAAGGATAATGAGGGAAACATACTCACAAGCGAGGAGAGTGTGTTGATGAGATGGAAAGAGTACTTTGAGGGGTTGATGAATGAAGAGAATGAGAGGGAGAGAAGGTTGGATGATGTAGGGATAGTGAATCATGAAGTACAATGGATTAGCAAGGAGGAAGTAAGGATAGCTATGAAGAGAATGAAGAATGGAAAGGCTGTTGGCCCAGATGACATACCTGTGGAAGCATGGAGGTGTTTAGGTGAAATGGCAGTGGAGTTTTTAACCAAATTGTTTAATGAAATCTTAGAAAGTGAGAGGATGCCTGAGGAATGGAGAAAAAGTGTTTTGGTACTGATTTTTAAGAATAAGGGTGATGTGCAGAGCTGTAGTAACTGCAGAGGGATTAAATTGATCAGTCACAGCATGAAGTTATGGGAAAGAGTAGTGGAAGCTAGGTTAAGAAGGGACGTGATGATTAGTGATCAGCAGTATGGTTTCATGCCGGGAAAGAGCACTACAGATGTGATGTTTGCTCTGAGAGTGTTGATGGAGAAGTACAGAGAATGTCAGAAGGAGTTACATTGTGTTTTTGTAGACTTAGAGAAAGCATATGACAGGGTGCCTAGAGAGGAGTTTTGGTATTGTATGAGGAAGTCAGGAGTGTCAGAGAAGTATGTAAGAGTGGTACAGGATATGTACGAGGGTAGTGTGACAGCGGTGAGGTCTGCGGTGGGAGTGATGGATGCGTTTAAGGTGGAGGCGGGGTTACATCAAGGATCAGCTCTGAGCCCTTTCTTATTTGCAATGGTGATGGACAGGTTGACAGACGAGATCAGACAGGAGTCCCCATGGACTATGATGTTTGCAGATTACATTGTGATCTGCAGTGAGAGAAGGGAACAGGTGGAGGACACCCTGGAGAGATGGAGATATGCTCTAGAGAGAAGAGGAATGAAGGTCAGCAGGACTAAGACAGAATATATGTGTGTGAATGAGAGGGAGGATAGAGGAATGGTGAGGATGCAAGGAATAGAGGTGGCGAAGGTGGATGAGTTTAAATACTTGGGATCATTAATACAGAGTAACGGTGAGTGTGGAAGAGAGGTGAAGAAGAGAGTACAAGCAGGATGGAGTGGGTGGAGAAGAGTGTCAGGAGTGATTTGTGATAGACAAGTACCTGTAAGAGTGAAAGGGAAGGTCTACAAGAGGGTAGTGAGACCAGCCATGTTATATGGGTTGGAGATAGTGGCATTGACAAAAAGGCAGGAGTTTGAGCTGGATGTGGCAGAGTTAAAGATGTTAAGATTTTTACTGGGTGTGACGAGGGTGGACAGGATTAGGAATAAGTATATTAGAGGGTCAGCCCAAGTTGGAAGGTTTGGAGACAAAGCCAGAGAGGCAAGATTACGTTGGTTTGGATATGTGCTGAGGAGGGATGCTGAGTATATTGGGAAAAAGGTGCTAAGGATGAAGCTACCAGGTAACAGGAAAAGAGGAAGGCCTAAGATAAGGTTTATGGATGTGGTGAGAGAGGACATGCAGGCGGTTGGTGTGACAGAGCAAGATGCAGAGGACAGGAAGAAATGGAAACAGGTGATCCGCTATGGTGACCCCTAACGGGAACAGCCGAAAGAAGATGATGATGATGACTAAATTATCTGCAAAATAAACCATTACTGTAATCTGAATTCCTTTGGCTGTATTGTATTTAGTTTCTTTCAGTGTTAAGCATACTTTGTTAACAATTGCATTCATGATTAATGCAAACAAGATACTACTTGCTGGACATCCCTGTTTTATACCATTTTTTTTATTTCTATTTTTTCACTCAGCCAACCATTAACCACTAATTTTACATTGTTTTTGTTATACACTGAAACCAAAATATTAATTATTTTTTTTACTTATATCATGTTCTTCTAAAAGCTCCCATAATACTCCATGTTATATCTTACAAATGCTTTACTTATGTCTCTTATTAAAATTTTAGCTTCTGCTTTTCTTACTGTCACATCCTCTATTAATTCTCTTATAATCATTAAAAGTTCTTGACCCCCTTTCCACTTTAGTTTAAAAATTGTTTCATTGAATAACTTATTTACTTTATTTTCTATTTTATTTTGTATTATCTTCATAAATATCCTATAATCAACATTGTAAAACAATATCAGTCTCCAGTTCTTTACATCTGTTTTCTCTCATTTTTCCATGTGGACTTCATTGTCCCCATATATATTCTTTCATCTTCTATTCCTTTCTCTAACCATTCATTAAAAACTTCCAGAAATATTCTTTGTACCATTCTTGCATATCTTTATACATCAAATATACAATTCCATCTAAACTTGTAGGTGCTTCCAAGTTCGTTGTTTTCAATTTTTTTTCTGTCATAGTAATCTTTTTTTCCATCACCTCATGATCTTCTTTAGTTAATTATTTTCAGTTCCATTTATGTCTTCCTAAAGTTTCATATTTGGAAAATATTTTCATAATATATTTTCTTACTACCTACATTAGTTATTTTTGTGTATTGACTATATTTCCTTTTTCATCTCTTAACTATGTTATTATTTTATTATTTTCTTTTACTGTTTTACTTAGGTAAGGTGTTACTTCCTACTTTTTCTCTTGAAAGAAATATCTTTGCTTGAATAACATTATTTTTATTTTTTCTTGATTCGTTACATATAACTTTTTTCTTTTTCTAAAAATCTTTCTTTGTTACTTATTATATATTTAAAAGCTTGATCACTGATATCCTTATATTTGCAAATATATTGCATTCTTTTCATCTTTTGCCATTCTAAAATCTCTTTTTAATATAGCTATCCAACAGCTTGTCCAGTCTTTATAAAACCATCTCATATTTATATGATCTAACCATAACTGAATAATTATTTTCCTTACATAATTATTCAGTTCTTTTTCATTTATTCTTTTGATACCTATTTTTATATATCCTTCATTTTCTTGAATCTCTATTGAAATTGCTACATGATCTGAAAAAAGTAATTTTAATTCCTTTATGAAATACTTTTAAACTCTCTGATACTATAAAATAATCAGTTTTTGTTCTCAAATTACCCCTTTTGTATGTCCAATGTTTATTGTTCCATAAATACATCTTTCCACTTTTGAATATTTCTGAAATGACTTTGACATCTGCCCCTTCTTCTGTTCTATGTCTTAGATCACAAGTAAACTCTCCCAGTAATATTATTTGCATTTAACACTAACATAATCACATTTTTTTCTAAATATAATCTCCCTTTGCTTCTGTAATACATGCGCACACAGTGTCACAATTCTGTATATTTGATTCTTCCATCTTATATCCACTATTAACATTCTTCCTAATATTACTAATGTGTAATCCAAAATTTCTATAACCTCTTTATTTAAAATTTCTATACCTGTACATTTTTCTTCTCCTATACTCCATGTAACTTTACCTTCCCATAGTTCATTTACTTGTATTCCTTCTTCTTCAGTTCTTATATTATGATATCCATATCCAGCAATCTACACCATTCTAGCACCCCTAGTCTTATTTTTACATTCTTTATACTATTTGCATTTATAGATAAGATTCCCAATAGAATTCATTTCGCTTTTGATTCTTACCCACTTATCTTCTCCCTCCTCACTCAAATTACTTATTTCTTCTTCTTTTTTTTCTCTTTCTTCCCTTGTGTATTCTTTTACTTCTGCCATTATGTCTTTTTCATTTTCCCTTTATATCACTTCTATGTTATCACTTCTATGTTATCTGATATTATCTGTTAAAACATTATTTTTTATTTATTTATTTGCATTTTTTAGCAGGGTGGTCCAGAGGGCCATGGTAAGCCCATTTTCACGGGAGTCCCAGAGAGAAAATCTCCACAATCAATTATACAATGCATGCAACACACAATACATACAATACAATAGATCAACATGATAAGTACATAACTATGTAAGAGCTGCAGTAGACAGTTGAACGACCAAGGTAAAAATCTTGGTACATTATTAGATTACTACTTCAAGGATAAAGTGGTTTGTGCAATTTGAATATAACAAGATAGGATATAAAGCTAAGAAAATTAAGTTACTCGAGTAAGTATCATAGGTTCTTGAACATAGTCTGAATAATTGGTCCTTGTAAAGTCCTTGGCTTAAATATAGGTAAGCAAGTATATTAGATAGTACAGTACTGCAGTTAAGTAAGCACATTGAAAGAGAAAGACATATCAGAGTAGTTGTTAATGAAGGTGTAGGGTAGTGTCAGATTTGGGGAAGTGCAGTTTTGGCACATGTGCATTGCCATAGAGAGGAAAGGTGTTAATTTTTTTATAGAGAGCTGCATTGCTGGTAGTCCTGAGTGATGGTGGGAGAATGTTCCATAGTTTAACAATAGTAAAGGAGTAGATCATCTGACTAGCTAAAAGGTTAGGTTTTCCTGCATTTTTGGATCTGAGAGGTCTATTTGGATGGTACAGAGTAAGTACAGAAGAGAGGGCAGGGCAATTTGTTCAAGAGAAATCTTGACCAATGGATGGGAGATCACAGATATACCCCAGGGATTACCTCAGTGTCACTGCTCGACAGAGGCACAGCAAAATAATGGGTATAGTTCCCCATACTAAAGGGGTGGCGTAAGCCACAAAACGATGGGCTAGGCTTGTAAATGCCCTCGGGCAGATAGCCTAGTATGAACCTATGAACCTATGAACCTATGATGGCTTGAATATAAGTTTGTGTGCATTTGTTAATTGTAAATATGTAAGATAATGAGGGAGTTCTAGCCAGTCTAGTAGTTGTAATGAGACACAGGGATGAGATGAATATTTTGCATCAGTTACAGATTTAGCAATTTTATTGTAGTACGAATCAGGTTTTGATTTCAGAGAGGACTGGATATAGGTCAGAAGAGGGGCACCTTATAGAAGAGATGGTAGCAGAAAGGAAGAGGCTAGGGATAGTTTTGCAGAGTAGTTGAAGAAGTATTTGTGCCTACAGGGGATGCCCAGCTTTTGATGTTGCTGTGAATATGCATGTCAAATGTTAGGTTTTCATCTATGATGACACTTAGTAGTTTTGTGTTTGGGACAATTTCAATGATACTGTTATCTTAAGAATGAATAGTAAATTCATCCTTGTTTAGGAAGTGTTTTTTATGGGTAAATACAAGTTTAGTTTTTTGGGGGTTTATGGCAAGATGATTATTGGTCATCCATGTTTCAATAGAATTGAGGGCACTTTGGGTGAGTTGCTACAGTTCAGATGTGGAATTGAGAGTATAGATGACGGTTGAGTCATTTGAGTATTGGATGATGATATCTTGATTGAAAGTGGTGTGGAAGTTGTCAATAAAAATGCTGAACAGAAGGCTGCCTACTACGGCTCTGTGAGGAGCAGCTGTGGCTGTGTTAAGGAATGGAGAGAAAGAATGTTGCCATTTGGTTGATTGTTGCATATCTGTGAGGTAATTGGAGAACCAATTTAGGGTAGGAGAGAAATCCCTAAGTTAGAGAGTTTAGTGAGAAGAAAAGGGTGGAATATCATATCAAAGGCCTTAGAAAGATCAAGAAAGAGTGAAGAGACAATTTTTCCAGTGTCACAGGCCTAGTTAATTGTGTTTAAGATGGATATAAAAGCTGTGGTAGTGATATGACCTGGCCTAAAACCATGCTGAGTGAGAGAATTTTGGTTGTGTAGCAGATAATTAAGAAGTTGAGTGTCAATGCATTTTTCCGGGATATTAGAGATGGGTGAAAAGATAGCAGTAGGTCAAAAGTTGGAGATGTCAGCATTGTTTCCACCTTTATGAAGAGTGAGAATATATGCTTTTTACTAAATTGCAGGTACGTGGGACTCCTGAATAGATCTATTAAGAAGTATGCTGATGGGGTAGGCAATAAAGTTAACTGATATCTGTAGGAATTCTGGAGGTAGGTTGTCAGGGGCATTGGTTCCAGGTTTGAGTTTAAGAAGTAGTTTTTTATAGTGGCAGTAGGTATAGGTGAGAGAGAAAAGCTGGGAAAAGGGGAAGTAAAGGTATTTTGTGTGGATGCATTTGAAGTAGCTAAGTTGGTTTGTGGAAAGTAGGTGGTGCGATTAGCTATGGTATTTATGAATTATGAGTTAAAGAGTGAGGCAATTTCAGTGGGTGTTTTATCTGAATTTGGACACGGATTATTATTTGAGCCTCGGTTTAGTAAGGAACTGATATAGCTCCAGAATTTTTTTAGGTTTTGCATATGGTGATTTTGCAGGCTAAGGTAGTGTTCTTTTTATTTTTAATTACTAGATGTTTTTACTTGGTCTTCCCTCCCTTCTTGTGTATCTTTCATGTTTATATCACAAGCCATCCATGAGTGTCCTATTTTATTACATTTTATACATTTTTTTCACATTTTTTGCTTCATGACCAATTTTACCACAAATAAAACATTTTCTTTTGTCACAATTATTAATTAAATGGTCATTTTTACCACAAAAGAAACATGTCTTTGGTTGCCCCCAATATTTTACAAATCCCCTGTTCCCCTCCACATTGATTATACTAGGCAGAGGTAATGTCTTTTCATTTTGCATTTGCAAAATAACTCCACATTCCCATCATCCTGTCCATAAACCTCTCTTGTCATAAATCTTTGTAATGTCCATTACGTCTCTGCACACAGATTTTAAATAGTCTCTAAGAATGTCTTTTTCTACCTCTGTATGAAATTGCATATGTATTCTCTTTTTTGTCTCTCTGTTGAACACCTATACAACATGTAGGTTCCAAGGACTATTGCTTCTTTTGTTTTCATATTGTTCTCAATATTTCTGCATATATTGTGCTTCTTCAAAAACATTGTCACAAAAAGAGTCTTTATTAATACAAATAAATGCTCTTACCTCTCTGGGTTTGATACAAAGTGGTGAGCTAACATTATCCCATACTTCATATCTAGCATGTTCTTTTTTCATCTTGCTACTTACTCTTACATGATGTTTCCTTTTCACTTCTATTTTCTTTTCATCTTTTTTTTCCATTCCCTTTCTTACAGTTTGTGCAAATTATGTATTCTTCTATCTCCTTATTACTTGTACTTCCTCTTCATGTATTCTTTCCATTATTTCACCCCACGACACTGCTTTTTCACTTTCTGGCTCCCTTTGTTTGAATAAATCATTAAGATATGCATCTGCAACCCTCCTGACTGATGGGGTGTAACAATGCATCCCGACTGTGATTCTCCTTCATACTAGAACAATTTCTGCTGAAATTACCTGTCTGTATCTTGTGTAGATTTGCACTGCTCCTCTTGTATCACTATACCCTCCTTCTTCTGCTCCTCTCTTTTCATATTACCTTTCTCCGAAAATAAACGTTTTTGTGAAGGCTCGATTGCCTTTACAATCGCTTCACATTCCTTCCATCTGCTTTCACTCTCCCAGGTACCATTCTCCTACTTAATGCTCCTTGCTTCTCTGAGCCACCTCCGTGCCCAGACCAGAAGCAGGAAGCGTAACTGTAAATTGTGTCCCAGTACACCAAGGAATAGAGGAAGTTCCCTGATGCCCTGGCCAGACTTCCCCTAGTAGTATAAATACCACCTTGGATCGCCCCTGAAAAAAGGCTAATAGCCTAGTGAGGCTAACCTGGTCAACAAAACATAAGTAAAAAAAAGTTCATATTTCAGATGAGTAAAGGTAGCTGAGCATGTACATTAAACAGGGCTTTGGTGAGCATTTGGAATTCTGTATAGCTAAACAGGAAATAAGGGAATAAGAGAAGTACAGCAATGTCTTATAAAGCATAAAGCTTTTCCACAATCTAAGATCTCCACTTTTTTTTTTCCTTTCTTCTGTGATGGACCTTCTGTTGAAAACAACAAATATGTCGCAAGCCAGTTTTAAAGGAGACAACATTGAAGGATATCCTGATCACCAAGCTCCAGATTTATGTGAGTGTGACCACCATAATCTATATTTGTTGTTGTTCTTTACCTCCCTGTGTCTTAGATCAGTAACTCTAACAAAACCAAAAACAATGGGGAAAGAGGGTACAAATCAGGGACAATATTTTCTTAAAAAGTTAGCTTCAGTGCAGCTGTAGCATACTGTGTTTTTCAGCTAACAGCAGGAAATAATTTTCTTAATACCAGCTAGGTTGATGACTTTTCTTCCAGGTAGTTTGCTTCTAGCTTCTCTAGTGCAATCTTAACTGTTTATGCTGATTCTTTTTTTTGTAACCAGATGAAAAGTGAACACTAATGCCTATGCACTCCTGCACCTACTGGTGAAGTACGTTTTACTCAACAGATGTGTTTTGGCATTTTATCTATACAACAAAACTGCAGTTTCTGAAAAATCCATCATCCCGTACTTGCCATTTTAAATATGAGTAGCAAGCCTTCAGAGCAGATTATTTATTTTGAACTATAAACTCTTAAGGTGGAATTTCTTTGCTCATATTATTGCAAAACATTGTGTAATATGATGCTATTTGACTGTTTACTTCACTGCATGCATCGTCTGTTATATTCCTATCTGAAAATGTTTTTTCTAGTTTAAAATGTTTATTCTCAGGTAGTGTTTGACTTCCAGTTATAAGACACATGTAATGGTATGATGTGTCTGGATCTCGTACTGTTCCCCGAATGGCCGTTTCACTGAAACTGAAATGGCCGGGCATACTTTCCCGAAAGTGCTTTTCACTGAAAAAGCACTTTCACTGAAGTATGCTGAAAAGTAAGGGAAATTGTGGGGGAATAGCTGTTGCTGAGATCATAGTACAGTGGGGATAAGGGAATATTCCCTTTTCCCCACTGTAGTGCAATCTTGGAGTGAGAATATAAAAGTTGGGGGTGTGTGGGGGGCACAGCCCCCACATGGGGGGTGCAGGGGGGCTGCCCCCTGTGTAAACATTAGTTTTGTTTTTTGTTTTTTTTTTCCTTTTTTGAGGGACTTTAGCGAAAGTGCTTTTTCGGTAAAAAGCACTTTCGCTAAAGTGTGTTCCGTCTATGTGGTTTTGGACTATTGAACTTTCGTTCAATAGTCCCAGACCTGATGTGTCTGTGCCACTGTGTCCATCTCAGTTGTTCAAAGTAAAATTCTAATTTCATTATTTTATTCATTAAACACATAAGTCAGTGAAGCACAATTACTTGCCTACAGCTGTAGCCCAGCTACACTGTCTGGTTGGCTTACTCAGAGTCACAAAACTTACAAGTAGAAACAGAATGAAATTTTCTGAGTGCAAGATAAAGCTTGTTAATTTAAGCTGTTCTGTTACTTAATGGTCAGCTGCACAATAATGTCTAGTTCTTCAAAATCACTTTTGTATTTGGGATTCTCAGAAACAGTTCACAACTCCTTTTCCTTTAGCTTCTGTTGAAAATGTTTTCTCCCAAGTATGTATGTATGAACAAATTAATGCAGAAGAGCAGCATGGGTTTAAATTAGTTAATCAGTTTTTTAAACCTATTTTTCTGAGTGGTCATATCTCACAACCCTATTGGAAGTGGGAGTAGTTATTTCAATGGGTATGCAAATTAAAAGCTAATTAGATGTCCAGAATTTTTACCAAATGTATGTACTTTTCGGGAGTCATTGTTCAAGTGTTCAGTGTCTTACATCTTGCATACTACTAGGGTATGTTGCCATGATACTGGTAATGAGGCTATCTGCTGAACATACCACCTGACAACTGAGTGATGGTCACCCCTTTCTATTGATATATTGCTCAGCATCAGGTACAAGTGGGGTTTTAGTTAGGATGTGGGTGCAGTCTGTTGCACAGAGGACATGGGAAAGATGGCTATGGTACAGAACTGTTGTATGGCAGTTGTTCACTCCATGACTGTTGTTGGGAAGTGGATGCAATTATTCACTTGGGACACTTATACAGCATCTCCCATATGCTGAGACCAATATATCTAAACTCAGGCACACTTTTGTTTCTATCAATACTGGGTTATTCCACAGACTATGAGCATACATGTGGGGATAATATATCTCATGCACAGCCTGCACCAGCTCTTTGTCTAATTTCTACCTATTTATCTATCTATCTATGTATCAATCTATTATTTCCTTGTCAGAGACCTGGCTTAATTCTAGCCTGGTTAAGCACCTGGCTGGCTGCCTTCTAGGCTGCATTGGGAGGATGGCCTAATGGTTAAGGTATTTGCCTTACAAACACAAGGTGCAGGGTTTGAGGCTCACAAGGGATAATTGGCTAGGCTTAAAAATGGCTCGCAAGGGCAGTTAGCTTAGTACTAATCTATGAACCTATTTTCAGATCACCCTCTACTATGGCTTGCAGTAAGCCAGTTTTCTGTAGTGCATTCATTTTTTTTTATTTATTTATGGTTTGTGGATTCTGTTCAAATATGTGGAATATAGTGGTATTAAGATAAAGTACACATAGCTTCCACCAAGTGCTTTTGTAAAGTTGTCAGTGAAGTACTTTATCACATTTAAGTTGCATTGACAGAGGTGGCTAACTTCATGGCACCCATGCAATTGGAGAACAGCTGCATGACCGCCAAATCATACCCTAATGCCCAGGATCTCGCCATACCCAGTAGAACCAAGAAGATCTCCTCCAAAAAAAGGAAGCCAGTCTGGTGGTCCCCTGACATAAACAAAATCTTCAATAGAAGGAGGAAACTAAGGTGAAGTCTCAAGACTGGAAAAACTCCCTTATCAGCCTCAACAAAAAGTTGGGATCCCTCATCAAATCCTTTAAAGCTAGCTATGAAAACAGAATTGCAGCAGATAGTAAAGACAACCACAAGGCCTTCTATAGTTATGTAAAGAATCTTCACGGCAATACCCAGATTTGTTCAGAGCTGTTGCACAATGGCACCTCCTATACCGAGCCAACGGATATTGCCAATATGTCCAAAAACTCTGGAAAAAGCAGCAAGAAAGAATCCACAACCAGCCACAGTAAAAAAAAAAGTTTAATTAAATAGCACCTTAAACACTCGAGCACTCTAGCTCCTCAGCTCTCAGCCTTCCAGGAGTAATACATTCACAAAAACTTGAATGGCTTTATATAACTCATTCAATAATTAAATCAATTGTTCAATTACATAATAATTGCTTCCAATTAATCTCCAAATTTAAGCCTACAGGTATTATAGTATTAAACTGTAAAATATACATAGACTCCTTGTAAAGAAGTTTCTCCTTAATATCACCATTTCCCCAATTTTTATAAAAACTTGTTCTAAGGCACAAACCTGTAATAAAGAATAATCACTATTCTATACTAATATTGCCTTCAATCTTATTCTTTTTTATGTCCCTGATATGTTCTTGTATCCTTAATTTAAATTTTCTTTTGCTTACCCCAATATAGAATAAATTGCAGGGACACCTTAAAACATATATAACGTCTTCACTATTACAGGAAAAATTGCCACTATGCAAAAAATGAACACCATTTATTTTACTAAAGCTTGTAACAATATGAGAACATATGGTACAACCCCCACAGGGGTATGTACCCTTAAGAAAGGGAGACACGTATAACTCTTCATTAGGCATAGTAAAATAACTAGAAATGAAAAACTCTTTTAAAATTGTTCCCCCTTTTAAATGAAATGGAAGGGTAATTTGATACAATAGTTTTTAATTCAACATCCTGAAGCAGAAACTTCTAACAATCATACACTATTTTATTAATTCTCTTACTAAGACTATTATATACTGAAACAAAATATATCTGTTCCTTATGTATTTCCATACGGACCATCTCCTTATTTATTTTATTATGGGACAAATCCAATCCCAATTTATGTGCAACCACCTGACATAAAGATTTTGGAACTATATCACAGTTATATCCACTATTAATAAACATCTAAAAGGTGTACTTACATTCTCTTATAAAATCTTCCCAATCACTGCAAATTCTTTGCATACGGAGAAATTCTGCATATGGTAGGGACACTAATAATTGCTGAGGGTGAAAGCTAGCCCCATGTAAAAAATAGGTGTTGTCCACGAACTTCCTATGGACAGATGTTCTGATACTCTCACCATTCACCCCCTCCAGTACTAGATCCAAAAAGTTAACTCTAGTGTCACGTTGTATGCCATCAAAACTTAAACCATAAATATTCTGTTCTTAATCAGAATGGAAGTTTATAACATTATTTCTGCCTCTCTCACGTATATAAATTAAGTCATCAATGTATCTATAATATGCAGTAACATTATGTTTCACAAACTGATGTTTATATAGATATTCCAACTCAAAAAGAGCCATAAATAAATTACCACACATGGGGGCAAAAGGTGCCCCCATGGCTGTCCCCTGTAGTTGATGATATATAGATTCATCAAACACAAAATACTTGTTTACCAAATAAAAGTGTGTAAGCTCTACAATATAACTAGACAAGGGAGACCCTCATAAAAAATAACTCAGGGCTTTAATACCATCCTGATGTTTAATGCTGGTATAAAGGGTTTTAACATCCATAACTACACAATACATATTATTATTCCACTCTATATTCCTTATTTTATTCAAAAAAATCAAAAGAGTCCCTAATATAAGACTGTAACTTCATAACATAAGGTTTTAAATATTCATGTATAAGTAAACTTATATTAGTTAGAAAATATTTATACATGCCTACAATAGGGCAACCCGGGGAGCTCTGCAAACCTGTGTGTAATTTTGGCAAACAGTAAAAGGCAGGTATCTTACACTACTCTACACTAAATTTTCTTTTAACATCTTCCTGAGTCAAATAGCCTAATCGTACACCCTTCTGTAATAACATCTTATATTGCATGATAGCATTATTATAAACAACAATATCACACCTGCCATAAACATCATTATTCCTAAGATGTTCATAACACATGGCAACATATTGTGTATAATGTAAAGCAACTATTTTGTTCCCTTCATCTGAGTGTTTAATTATATTGTCCTTTCTTTGACTTAAACCATTCAAAGACTTCCATTCAGATCTAGTTAAATTGTATGAAATATCCTTATATTTGTCAAACCTATCAAGCAATTGCATAATCTGATAATTCAATATTGCAGAAAATTGTTTAATTGTCTCACTAATGTAAGGTGGAATAAAATAACTATTACTAGGAATAGTGTGTGTATTCAACAAACAATAAGCATTTACATCTTCTGTATATGATACACATGAAATAAAACTTTCATTCCCATTTTGTGGCATGCAAGAAATAAAACTCTCATTTTCTGAATCAGTACATTCTATAAAAATCATGTCCCCCATATTTATACAGTTTAACCTATTATCGTTCTTATTAAAAAAATATTTCAAATGCAATTTCCTAACTAAATAAAAAATGGCCTGCTTTAACACATGTAAATGAGGAATAAGAGTGGGTACAAATTTCAAGCCTAGTTTTTAAACATTGCACTCATTAACATTCAAATTACATCCTGACAAATTTACAATACAACAATCAGATATTGCCAATATACTGGCTGACAGATTCACTGCCTACTTTACCCCTCTGTCCCCCACCAAAGGACCAATCACAATACCAGTAGATTGCCATTCACCATAGCCGGCCTTAGGCATAGGCCAGCTAGGCAGCTGCCTAGGATGCCGCTCTAGCAGGGGCACTTTTCCAGTAAACTGGATGGTGTAAATAGACTAGTATGGGGGCACACCAGGGGGTGTTGGGGGGCACTGTGGAGCCCTTTTGCCTAGGGCACCACTTGACCTAAGGCCGACCCTGCCAGGCACCCAGTATTACTGCTGCACAGATTAAAACAGCACTGTACAAGGAAAAGAAAAAAGCTTCTATGGTACCTGACAATATCCCTGGCTATGTTCTACATGAACTACAGATTGAACTGGCACCTCACCTGTGTGCCCTGTTCAATCACAGCCTCACCTCAGGCTTTGTCCCTACCAAATGGCACACTGCTACAGTCATCCCACTCCACAAAGGGGGAGTGATGACAGACCCTGGAAACTATCGCCCCATCAGCCTGATGAGTCTGATATGCAAAGCTATGGAATGCATCATCATGGACTTAATGAACCAGGATATAGGGAATCTCCAAACTCTGGATCCCACACAGTTTGATTTTGTGATGGGTAGGCTTGCTCAACCTGAATGACTTATTTGAGTCAGTCATCAGAGCTATGGATGAAGGCAAGGTGGTTCATACAGCCTACCTTGATCTTGCCAAGGCCTTTGATACCATTCCCCACTCAGGAATCATAGAAAAACTCACTAAGCTAGGCATCAACCCCTATATCACCAGGTGGGTTGCAAATTGGCTCACAGATAGAACCCACAGTGTGAAAGTAGCTGACTCCAAGTCAGACTGCTGACAAGTCACGAGTGGAGTCCCACAGGGTTTGGTCCTGGGTCCTCTCCTGTTTGGTATCTATTTCTCTGATGTCTAGGCTAACTAGAACAGACTCTGGCTGACATAGTTCGCAGACAATTGCAAGTTGGGAGCCATAATTAACTCCCCAAGTGATGTTGACATCCTACAGAAAGGCCTCACTGAGACCAACAACTGGTGTCAGAACCATGGCCTTAACTTCAATGGCAAAATATGTGTCCACGTTCCCTTTGGGAAAAAAACAATTCAGATGAATTACCACATTGATGGTAGTCCACTGAACACACAAGGCATTATAAGAAATCTGGGAACACAGGTTGACAGCAACCTCTCTTTTGACCACCACATTGCCACTGTGGTCAGAAGGTCCTTTTATGTTGCACATCTTATTACTAAGGGTTTTGCATCCAGGAAGAAAGAGGTCATTGTCTCCCTCTACTCTTCCCTCATTAGGCCAATAATTGAGTACAATGCCACATTTGACATGTACCTCATTAGACACCTGCAACAACTAGAGAGGCTGCAAAAGTACCTCACAAAGAGGATCCTGGGCCTTAAACACTTGTCCTATATGGACAGACTCAAAAAACTCCAACTATTGTCGGTCTCATATCGCCTACTTAAGGGTGATCTCTGCTTGACTTACAAAGCCATGACTAACCCAGCTCTGTTAGAAATGCTACATCTAAAGAAATCTCAATCCCTCCCCACTACACGCTCCAGAGACCTCAACCTCATTACCACAATCAACAGAACAAACTGGAAAGACAGGTTCATAACCCAGAGACTGCCCATGCTATGTAACAGACTTCCCATATATGTTAAGCAGATTACCTCACTGGCCCTCTTCAAGAGAAATCTTGATAAGTGCATGGGAAATAGAAAAGTCACCCAGGGGAGTACTCCAGTGGCTCTGCTCAATAGAGGCACTGGGAACTAAGGACAGGTGGCACGATACCATGGTAATCCTATGAGATAGGCTTGTAAAGGCTCCACGGCCATTAGCCTAGTACATACCTATGAACCTATTGGGAGCATTCACTGTGTTTTCAAATCCAGTGGGCATGCTTGGACTCTGTAATTATCATACACTGAATAAATAATTTAGCATATGTTATAGAATCGTGTCTGCCATTGATGCAATGATGTCTTCATTCAGCATACTACATTCTCCACAGTGTTGGAATCCAGCCAGCATTCTAGCAATAACTGCATTCAAGTATTGCATTAACTAATCTGAAAAACAAAATAATGTCTTTTATTTGCAAAGAACAACTTTATGCCCCCCGCAGCTTACTTTATCATGCTCACTCCAGGATCACTGTACATTGGAAAAAGCATGGTTACTGACAGGTAATTAAAAACCTGTGTGACTTTTTCTCAGAGGTGCAATGGCCTTGCACCACCCAGAGTGACTGAGCAACTATGATTCTGGTTTGAGTACTCTGAGCAAATAATTCTAAGCCATTTCTGAGTAGAGCATTATTATTTAATTGAAATCTTGTTAAATGCATATTACCAAATATGTTTAACATGTGGCAAATTTCCATTTTCTCTATCTTCATTTATCATGGTGGTATTTGAATGTATATTGCATAACTATTTACAGGCTCCCCATCCATGTGAAGCAGAGTTCCTCCCTAACACAGTTCAAGTGCAACCTGGACAATTGGATGGGAAGCCAGACATTCATCCCTGGTTTGGCATTTGTGTTCACTGATCCTCAAGCCCTCTCAGTCATGAGACTGTTCAGGGCACCACTACTGGAAAGCTGCAATAATGAGGTAGAGAGCCAAATGGGAGTGTTGTCTTACAGGTAGTCATGGGGTCTTGACAAAAAATACTATTATAATAATTTCCAAAACCAGTATAAATGCAACCAAAATAAAATGGGGTATCAATCAATGGCCTGCTTCACCTTGACACTAAAGCTACTCCTAATCTATTACCTGACTGTCTGACCCAGAAACTGGCACACAATTTAACGCAGATTTTATTAGTAGTACAGCTACCCTAAACAATAATACTCATAGTACACCCCCTGCTCCATCCTATCCTCACTCTAGTTGCTACAGCATCTCTACCACCCAAACTGCTTACTCCACCAAAACGTATTCCCCATCCAGTTTCTCTTTTCAAACTGTATCCATTTCTATCATTAGGAAACAGCTCCATAAACTCAAAACCTGCTCCCTCTCACATGCTAAGCCTCTGAATACCTACAAATGTCTGCTAATGTTATTGCATACCTAGTGTCAATTTTAATCAACAGATCTATCACTGTATTCTATTTCCCCAATCTTTTAAAAAACTACTATGTCACTCCTCTCCACAAAGCTGCAATTCTCTTGACATTTCCAACTTCCCCTCTATCGTTATCCCTTTTCCACTCTCAAAAATACTTGAAAAAAATAATTTGCAAACAACTAAACCAATATCTCCTTAAACATCAGCACATTCTTCCTCAAAATATTGACTCCTTATCCCATTTCCTGAAGCATGTCTATTCTTCACCCTATTTATACTGGTGTGATACCTCATTTTACTGGTTTTACATGCCTGTACCTTACGCCATTTTATGGGTGCATAACTTTTTGTATTCAAAGTCAGGCATGCATTATCAGTGTGAATTAATATTTTAATCCCCAAACTCACATTTAATACTTTTTGTCAAAAGAATAACCTATAATAGATCTTTTACTGTCACAACTGTAAGAGAACTTAATCTTCTATCTGAGTTATATTATATTAAACCATACTCTGATTTATAATCACTACCTGTTAAGGATTGCTGTATGCTTTCTTCTCAGTCTTGCTACCAGCAGCATCTCTGTTAAAATCTCCACCCACAAAATTGTCTTTCTCACCCATAAAATCCATTTTTTATCATCTTCCTCTGTTTTTCATTATAACTCTTTTTAATCTGCCTATATACATAAATCAGTCTTCATATCTATCTTTCTTCATTTATATCAAACAAAAAAATCTGAATTCCTGTATTTTTCTAAAGCTATTAAATCATATTGCTCTAATTTACAACAAACTTCCTATGCCATCTACCATAGTTTCCCCAAATCTCCAAAAGATCAAATAGATTGATCCTCCTCACACACGCATAGGCTATGCCTTTCTTTATTACACAAAATTTTCCAGCTGTAATACATATAGAAAAACACAGCACTTCCTCAAAATCATCCATTATCATCCTTTTCCTTCTTTTATTATTAATTCCCTATCAGTTAGAGTACTTTATTTAGAAAATGCCCATAGCACAGCCATTTTCTCTCTTGGCTTGCACTTCTATTTATATTTTCCGGTGTTTTCACCACTTTCCTCATTTTATAGTGCTTTATATTTGTTCTGTGAAGTTACCTTCACTTTCCTCTCACTGAACTTAATTGTTATTACATTCTTCCTGCAAAGAAATATAAAAACATTTCTTCCATTTGCTCTCCTATTCTGTCTTTATACATCTTTTTACTTCACTTTACCCATGTATTTGACTCAATTGACCATCATTTTCCTTCTGTTTTTCCTGAAAATATTCACTATCCATAGCATTCATTTTCTTGTTGTATGCTTTTCTTCACTCATACAATGGCCTCATCCATGCTCTTCTAATTCATATCTTAGTGTTTTGCCTTCCATATGGATTCTTCTATGCTCCCTGTGTCAATGAGGGTTTTTATAGAGTGCTCAAGTTTCCACTCAGATCCCAAAAATGTGCCATAGGTGAATGAGCATTTCTTCCAAATTGTCAGTTGATGTGCCTGCCATGTGAGAATTAGAGCAAGTCTCTGCAATGGGTTGGCACCTTGCTACTGGTTAGTTCCTCTGCCATATGTCCAGTGAGTGCTAGAATATGCTCCAGCTCTCTATTATCCTGAATTAGATAAAGCTAATAATCAAAGAATTAATGAATTAATTTATTTTTTCATATTAGTTGTGTTATCCCACATTTTGTAATTGTGTCCTTTTTTATAGATCCATAGGTAAGTACTAGAATGTCAAGTCTGTAGAGTATTACAAGCTTAGTTATTAATGACAGGTGAAAATCAAACCCTGTACCTCATATTAGTGAGGTAAAGACCTTAACCATTAACAAACAAAACAGCAAAGGCACTAGAACCAGACCAATAACTCAAAACGATATTGCCCAAAACACCAAGTAGTCGCTGTAGATATCTCCACAAAAGGTTTATTGAAAATTCCACAAACCTTAACCATTAAGCCAGTTTTTCTCTATTATCTTATAAAAGCTGCACTGAATTACATTTATATCATTTGCACTTGTATTTCTGTTGCCCCAAAAGGCAAACATTTAAAATGTTGCAATAGTTGCACTGTTTAGCTGATTCATTGTAGAACACTTTAAGTATATAATTACCCTTGTAAGATGCATAACTTGTCTTTTCATCAAAAGATTAATAGCTAATTTTCATCAGCATTCCCTGACCTCGGTTTCATTCATTGTTAACTGTGGGCTTGATAGCACAGTACTTCATCTGATGATCTGAAAGATCATGCTGATTAAACTTATCTCTTCATTATAAGTGCTGGGAAACTCAGCATGCTTGAATATAGAATAATATACGATAATCTTTCAATTCACCTCAATTTCTCTAAAATTCCTACAGTAGCTCAGCTCTCAAGTAGAACCAAAATAAAGTTCACAGTTTTGAATGGAAAATCAACAAATGTTTAAACCTGGATCCTTAGTAAAAATGTTTTATCAGATACTACCTCTAAACTTTAGCAGTGTGGTTCTATAGGATATCAAAAGTAAGAGCAGTACCTTGTTTTTCAGTTTGTCTGAACAGAAAGTGTCAGTGTTACTTGAGGTTTATTTTTAACAATATTTGACCAACCAGGGCCCCTTCCTTAACACATCTTCTTTGGTTCTTGTCTGATACAATGGTCTTAGGATCCATTCTTGATCAACACACCTCTTTTCATTCGCCCTCCATTTCAGTAGCATTGTTACTGCCAATATTCATTACTCTTACCACAATTCTTCTTATTTACTGCATTTTCTTGCTTGTATATTTTAAGCAAACGATTCATTGACACATACATGACCTGAGTCGCTTGAATTAAAACATCCATCTCCAGTTACCTTTGAAAGGACCAGTTCTGAAAAGAGTAGGGAAGTCTTTTATTCTGGTCAAATTAATTCTGTCTTTTAAATATCATTATGTTTTCCTGTGAAAACAAGACAGAGGCCTACTGGGATGAAACCAATTAGCAGCAAGTAAAGAAGTGCATAGATGAACAACAATAAAAAATAATAGCTGTCCCAATCACTGCGTAGTAGAGAGGATTAATCAGTAATTATGACACAGTTGACCTCTGTTCAGCTAGCATTGGATGATGTGTTGGAAGGGGTGGGACTGAGTGGTCAACACCAGCTCACTTGCATGGGAAAGGAGGTAGCTAGGTGCTCTTTCACAGAAGAAGCTGGCAAGTTCCCACTGTTGCAATAGTGACTGTAGCACTCACTGAGAGAGTTAGTCATGTCATGTGTGAAAGAATGCATGCCTCTCCATGCCCCCCTCCATGACCAGGTAGCCAAAAGCCCTCTACAGTCGATGGGGACCTCTGTGGAATTACCATCTGGCCAAATTATTAGTGCATTGCTCTCACATTTAAAGAAATAAATACAATGAAAAGGCCCCCAAAAATGGGAACAATTGGGCTATGGGTCACTCACTCATTTTAAGGATGCCCGACTCTTGTCCTGGAAGGAGGAAATAAGACAGTGGAGTACAGGAAGGGGATTTTTTGAACAATTCTCAAAGAGATTAAACAATAACAGCTGTATCATTATTATTAGTAGTAGCAGTATGAGTGCTGAGCTTTTTGAAGCTGTCTGTTGTTGCTTTACAGTGTTGTAATCAATAATGAATATCGCAAATCTCTACTGACTAGATTAATAGAGCACAAAAAGTCAAATGTTAACTCTTGCTAATTTATGTTCATTACACTTTATAGCAAAGTTAATCTATTCCAATTAGGGTACTTGTGCAACATTTTGATTTTTGAAAAGATTTCCATCCGCAAACATCTTCAGACCTTAAGGTCAAACAAATACATATAGCTTCCTTAGGTGGACAACATGTAAGCAGTCTTGAAAATCAGTCATTGTTAGAATGACTTAATGAAATAATAAGGAAGATATGTCACAATCAAAGACTAGAGAAGATTGCTTCAAAACTTTAGGCCAGCTGTAGAGGCCCAAAGTGAATTAGAAGGTGGCAAAAAATAAATGAAAGTTCTGAATGTAAAATGTGTCAAGTTTCTAGCTAAACAAAGTGGAATATTTTACAAAATTATTAAGAGAATTGTAGCAGTCCTAGTCGTGTTCATTTTGGTACCTTCTGAGACCCAAGCATAATTCAAAAGTTTGGATCACCATCTTAATTTTAACTATTCATGATATGGGAATGTAATGAAGTGCATTTCTTGTGGGTTGGAATCATTAGGATAAGTAAAACTCCAATAAAGAAGCAGTTCCAACAGCCTCTAAATCCTCTTCTCAGATTCTCCAGGGTTATACAATTACAAAAAATAACTCAAACATACCTGTGTGCCTGAGAACGGGATAAGTACCTCACACTATTATGATGGAAGTTTACTTTAATGCATTCAACATCAAAGCTGATAGGTGCCAAATTAGTGAGGGGCCTGTGCCATCTGAACACTTTCACAAAGTGCAGTAAATCACTATTAAGTCACATGATCCAAATGGCTCAGTGTTATTGTCCCTTAGTGAATGGGTGAACTGTACATCTAAATCCTGAGTGAAAAATGAATGTTCTCCAACATGGAGTTAATGTACAGATTGTGATGTGGATATCCCACCAATGCCGATCAATATGTAATGTGGATATCCCACCATTGCCAACCAATATGTGATGACTGCCACCTCCGGGCCAGTAATCAAGGAGCCACAATCCTCACCACTGGTACCTGTGGGGGATGTTCACTGGGAGGATAACAGGTGTACACACAGTATTTCCAGATGCAAGTCTCACATCAAATGCAATTTCCCTTAAGAGTACACAGAGACCACTGTCAGTCCAGGGCTGGTTTCTCCCTCTCTCTCCAGATACCCAATAAGACTCCCCACTGGCACAGCTATAGAGTAGAGATCTAAGCTGAGTGTCCGAGCCAAGACCTTCAGAACCCATTCTGTCCAACCAGTGCTTCATTTCCCTGTCCAAGTAGCTGTCACACACACTCTTTGAGATTTGATTTACACACACACACACACACACACACACACACACACACACACACACCTGGGAAAGGCTAGAACAGGTTTACTAGCTATGCTCCCTTCTGCCCAGTCTATAAGGTAGTTATAACTGCCACCAGAAACTCCTGCCAGCTACCTTAAGGCTCTTCTAAGGGTACCCAATATACTTAGTGAAATTAATATTAATACAAATGGTAGTTTGACCAAGAGCAAGGCTATTAGGAGTGTTCCACACAGTGACACCAAATAAATATGCAAGTACTCTCAAAACTTAAATATCTCTATAAGGATCAGCCACAATGAAAAGTTTAAATATATTTAATAATGAATAATAAAAGAACAAGAAAATACTAAGTATATATTCACAGTGACATCAGAGTTTAAAATCACAGGAAATTTTTAAAATAACATTGAAGGACAGGCTCAGACAAATAAAGAAAAACAATATCTAAATTAAGCTTCACTACATTCCTAATTGTATCAAAGAGAGTTACTATTCCCTGCTTCCTTAATAGAGCATGCAGATGATGTGATGAATGGTTCTTCTTGTTGTCTGCCCCAAGACAGAATACAGAATTCTCAGTCTCACAAAGAGACTTCTCAAAATAATATCTAAAATATTACTTGTGAGACAGCTTGCAGAATGACATCACTTCTGTTCATCTGACTTCTAGTTAACATGCAAAACCTCCATTGCTGGAAGCTGGCAGAACTCAACACCTACCTGTAAAAATACACACACAAGGGCTTTTGCTCAGATCTTTGGCAGGTGCTGGAAGTCATAAAACAATTTCATACCTCCACACTTCCACAGTAGTAATTAGTTCACCTCAAAGGCAATACAGAAGGCTTCCTAGTACAGACTTTGTGTCTCTGGCTGCACTGAAACCTGTGAGATAGTCTCTTTATGGCCCAGCCTATAAAGTGATTTAATTTCAGATATTTTTTAAAGCTTGCAGACTGAGGTTAACCTATTGGCTGACAGTTTCCACTGTGAAAACATATACATTTAAACAGTTACAAAAGTGCATGCACATTTCTGTTCTCTATCCAGTAGGGCACACTGTCAATATATTTCAAACACAAGCACTTTACAAATACCTTTTCAGCACAAATGTCTGTACAAATCAGTTTGATATACACATGACATACAGTTCTAATACATTTATAATACAAGCATTTTGTATAAATCAATTTAATATTCACAGATGACATATAATTATTTACAAAATTCCAGCCAGCTGTGCTGGCAGTACCTCTGATCGTCACACCTCTCCATGCTTCGAAGACGTAAGATAGTTTTTTAAGTGCCCCTTGAGAAACATTGCTTGAAAGGAATTATCCTATTTGGGAATATGTTACTCCATACCCTATCTTGAGATCCAATCTGCCTTGGCATTGCTGACCCCAGTACGGTGCTGCACTTTCATATCATATGCCTGCAACCCTAGGCTCCACCATAGTAACTTGGTATTTTGCTGGCTGGCTCCCTGTGGTCATAGTTCCTCCTCAGACTCCTCCTGCCTTCTACTGCAAATGCTTAGCAACAGGGCCTATCTATCATGGAAAAGTTTCATGGTGTTAACCTGGTACAGCTTGTGCCGTGCCTGCTGCCTAGCAGTTCTATCATGTAGTTACATCACTAACCCTTCTTAGCACTTTAAAGGGTCCCTCCAAGCTTTCTGGAGCTTATTGTGTCTGACAGGAATGAGAACCATACCTTGCTGCCCCACAGCATACTCTCTAGCTCATGCATTCCTTTCATACCAGACCTTTTTCTGCTGTTGGGCTCCTGTCAGGTTTGCCTGGGTCAAGCTCATGATTTCCCTGAGCCTTGTCCTGACATTTAGGACATATGGCACAACAGACTCCCTGTGGGATTCACACTCACCCTCCCACTCATCGTGAATCAAATCTAGAGGTTCCCTCATCCTATGCGCATACAGCAACTCAAAAGGTGAGAAACCTGTGGATTCCTGGGGCACCTCTCTGTAAGCAAACAACAGATGGAGCAAATCTTTGTCCCACTCCCTCTTAAATTGGTCTGCAAATGCCCATAGCATGGTATTTAGTGTAGAGGTTAACCTCTCGACCAGACTATTACTGGGGGTGGTAGGAGGTGATTTTTAGGTGCTTCACACCAAAGTGCTTCCACAGACAAGCCAGCAGGTCTGATATGAAATTGACACCTCTGTCAGTCAGTCTTTCATTTGGGAAACCTAACCTGCTGAAAATCTCTAACAAAGCATTTGCCACCTTTTCTGCCTCTATGGAGGACAGGGCCACTGCTTCAAAGTATCTGTTAGCATAATCTTCTACCATTAGGATACACGTCTTCTCTATGGAACTTGGGGTACTCAGAGGCCCCACAATATAAATAGCTACCCTCTGAAATGGCTTCTCAATTACAGGCAAAGGCATCAAAGGAGCTTTGACCTTGTCTCCTGCATTGCCTACTTTTCATCACTGCTCACAGATCCTGCAGCATCCTGTTACATCTCTTGCAATCCCAGGTCAATAAAAGTTCTGCAGAATATGTCTCTTGGTACACTTTATGCTCTTATGATCAGCAAAAGGAATGTCATGAGCTATGGCTAGAAGTGCCAGATGGTAGGCTCTGGGCACTACCAACTGCTGTATTTGCTCATCCTATAGCCATCCCTCAGAGGTCAATTCTATGTACATTAACCCTTTGTTCCCATATACAGAATCCCCTTTTCCTTGAGGTGCCTCCCTAACTACCTCATCAGACCTTGTAATGTAGGGTCTGAGAGCTTAGCCTGTCTCACCTCTCTCTTTGTAACCCTTCCCAGCTCCCCTTCCACAGGATGTCTGGTACCCTCTGACAGTGGAGCTTCACTGTCAGCCAGGGTACGACTACTCACCTCTGTCCTTGCAGTCACGCTGTCCAAGGGAACATCAGTACCCACCAGCAGCTGTGGCTCACCTTCAGTCTCACTGCTACAGGGTAGCTCCCTCCCTGAAGTAGCCGCCTCACAAGTCCTGGGTTTAAGTTTGCAGTCTGTCTGGGTCTGCTCCAGGCTACCAGACCTACATGCCTGTCTCCAAGCCTGACTGTGTTTAACTGCATGTACACAAGGTACTGTATTATCAAAATCATTCCCTATCAAGACATCTGCAGGGATAGCCTCAAACACACCTACTTGCTTGCTTCATTTTCCACCATCTCAGTCAAGGTGAACCATAGCCAAGGACATTTGGAATGGGGTCCCTCCTAAAGCACAGACTTAAGTAGACTGCTCAAGTAAGTAATGCTCCTCTTTAACTATTGCAGGCTTCACAATGGTTAGGTCAGAGGCTGTGTCTCTCTCAGCAGTGACCTTTTTCCCAAATACTAAGCTAGGATATAATCTCTTGTGGTAGCTTGTTACCCTTGTTGGCTCCAGACAACTTACCACAGGCATTCTGTTATTCCCATTTGTTGACTCCCCCACCTTTTGTTCCCCACCTTGTCTGTGTGGACATCTATATGCTATATGGCCCCACTGGTTACATTCAAAACATTTAACCCATGATCCTGGCTGTGTACCTGAACTAGTGGCTTCCCCTGTTACTGGCGGATTCTGTTGGGGCAGTTTAGGATTCCCACCATGGGCTTCCTTAGACCCATGTGCAGCACTGAGTATCACATTCCTGTGTATTGATGCCCTGCTTGCTAGGTAGAGGTCTCTTTTTTCCAACTCATCTGCAGTGTTGCATTCCCTATCTGCCAACCAGATTCTCATCTCCTCAGGCAAAGTGTTAAGGGCTTGTTATGTCAACAAAAGGTTTGCCAGCCCTTCAAAAGTGATATCTTAACACCCACTCACCCACCTATAAAAATAAGTGCTTAACTCTGAAATATAATCACACACACTTTCATCTGCCTTGCAGCTATGCTCACAAAACTTTTTTCTATAACCTTCAGGTGTTAACTTAAAGCATTCCAATAAACACTTTTTAACTATATTATAATTTAAGCAATCAGTATCAGACAATTTAGAAACAGCAGTTACAGCTTTACCATGGTGTTAGGACATCAGGAACCATGCCCAGAGCCCTTGGCCAACATTATACTGTAAAACTATCAACATTGTCACTCTCTGTAAACTGTGGAAAAAATATACTAACCTTTAATGCATCTGGGATTCGTTATTCCTTTCTTCATTATCTCCAAGACCCTGGCGAAGAGTCAGCATTTCCTTTTTATGTTGCCTTTGCCTCTCATTTTCTTCGGCTTCCAGACATCTCTGTCTCTCTGCTGATTCTAATTCCATCTGTTTCTCCTTTCCTTCAGTCAATAAATGCCACAGCCCCTCTGCTAATTCTAGTTTCAAACATTTGGCCTACAGTTCAAGTCTCTTTAACTCCAGATGAACGTTTAAGTCCTCTAAGGAAAAGTTGAACTGTCCATTTTCTGAGAGTTGTACATCCCCAAAGCCAGTCTGGATGTCTTCCTCACTGCTGGTTTATAATGCATCTGTGACTAAGGATGCAATAATTTCTAGTTTAGTCAGATTGGCATGCACCAGTCCTTTGGCTTGGCACATCTCAGCCACCTGGCTCTTTGTCAGCTTGCCATAATCCTCTGCTGACATTCTTGTCTGCTCTCACTGACTAAGCTAACAAAAAATAAATAAATACAACTGTTGTGGTAAGGAACTCTGAATGCCTATCATTGGCTGCTTGAGAGTACAAACACCTTCTTTAGTGACCACTGTTTACAGGCTACATGAATTCAATATCCACACCAATGAATCCCAATATGTAATGTGGTGATCCCACCACTGCCACCCAATATGGGATGAGAATATCACACAACTGCCACCAATATGTGATATGGATATCCCACCAATGCCAACCAATATGTGACAACTACCACATGTGGGCCAGTAATCAAGAAGCCTCAATCCTCACCAATGGTAACTGTGGAGGACATTCACTCCGGAGGATAACAGGTACATACATAGTATTTCCAGATGCAGCTTCTCTGCATCAAGTGCAACTTCCCTTAAGAGCACACAGAGACCACAGTCAGCCCAGAACTGACTACCCATGGGCACAGCTATAGAGTTAAGATCTCAGCTGAGTGCCCAAAACAAGGCCTCCAGCATCCATTCTGTCCAACCAGTGTTTTGTGTCCCTGCCCAAGTAGCTTACACAGACACACACACACCCACACACACCCCCCCCACACACACACACATACAAAGTACTTGGGAAAGGCTGGCACAGGTTTGCTACTATGCCCTCTTCTTCCCAAACTATAAGGTAGTTATGATTGCCAGCAGACACTCCTTTCAGCTACCTTAAGGCTTTTCCAAGGGTACCCAAAATACTGAGTGAATGTAATATTAAAACAAATGGTAGTTTGACCAAGAGCAAGGCTATTAGATGTGGCCCATACAGTGTCACCAAATAAATATGCAAGTACTCTCAAAACGTCTTTATAAAGATCTGTCACAATGTAAGATTTAAATATATTTAATAATAAATAATAAAGAACAAGGAAATGCTAAGTATATATAAATAGTGACATCAGAGTTTAAAATTACAGGAAATATTTAAAATAAAATTGAAGGACAGGCTCAGACAAATAAAGAAAAACAATATCCAAACTAAGCTTCACTATATCAAAGAGAGTTACTATTCCCTACTTACTTAATAGAGCAAGGCAGATGATGTAGTAAATTTGCCTTCTTGTTGTCAGACCCAAGACAGAATACAGAATGCTCAGTCTCACTAAGAGACTTCTAAAAATAATATCTAAAATATTACTTCTGTGATAGCTTCCAAAATGACATGACTTCTGGTCATCTGACTGCTAGTTCCCATGCAAACCCCTCATTGCTGGAAGCTGGCAGGACTTAGCACCAACCTGTAAAAATATGCACACAAGGGCTTTTGCTCTGATCTTTGGCAGGTGCTGAAGGTCATAAAACAATTTCATACCTCCATGCTTCCAGAGTAGTAATTAGTTTACCCTAAAGACAATACAGAAAGCTTCCTGGCAGTGACTTTGTGTTTATGGTTAGCCTATAAAGTGATTTAATTTCAGACATTTCTTAAAGTTTTCTGGACTGAGGTTAACCTCCTGTCTGCCATTTTCCTCTGTTAAAACATATACATTTAAACAGTTAGAATAGTGCATGTACATTTCTGTTCTCTATCCAGTAGGGCACACTCTGAATACATTTCAGACACGAGCACTTTACAAATACCTTTTCAACACAAACATCTGTACAAATCAGTTTGATATACACATGACATACAGTTCTAATACATTTGTAATACCAGCATCCTGTATGAAATACAGTTCTAATATATTTGCAACACAAGCATCTTGTAGAAATCAGTTTGATGTTCACAAATGACATATAATTATTTATAAAATTCTAGCTAGCTCTACTGGCAGTACTACAAGTAGTCGCACAGATAATGACCAGAAAAAACATGTCAAACATATTAAGGTGCCGTGACTCTGTGACAGAAAAACAGCAAATGGACACTGTTTCTTTATGCAAGCTAAATGTGGCTTTGCTATTTAGCAAGTGGTAAAATTAAAAAAAAGTAAATAATATAATAAAGATCAAGGCATCAGACAAACCTTATCAACATCCGAAAATAAATCAGCAGAAGGTGCAAAGAAACTCTTTCAGGTTGTAGGGCAAAGACAAAAAGGTAAAGAAGACAGTCATCAGACTTCATTCATAACAGATGTCAGTGACGATCTGCTCACCAGTTACAGGAAAAGAAAGACAGATGGAAGGAGTACTTCCAGCAGATTAAATGGCAAGAACCTTATAAAAGCTGTACTGCTTCATACACAGACTACTATGGAAGAGGAAGAACCCACCCTAGAAAAAAAATATGAACAGTATTTAGGAAAATGAGGTCAGGGAAAACAGCTGGCTCAGATGAAGTCACAGCAGGTGTAATCAAGATGCCGGGCCAGTCAGGGAAAAACCACTCTTGAGGCTAGTCATAGCAGTTTGGAGAGATAGTTGTACCCCAGATTACTGGAAAATGAGTTCTGTAGTGTCTGTGTAGAAGAACGATGGGAACATTCACAAATGTGAGCAGTATATAGACATCAACCTCCTATCACTTAGTGTGAAAATGCTGGGGAAGTTGATTGACAAATGAATACCAATAGTAGCACAAAGTAAGATGGAGATGAGCAGTTTGCATTCAGTTCTGGATGTAACACAACCAAATCAATGAGAGAGAGATAGTAGAAAAGAAACTGGAGATGAGGAAAGATTCCAATTGGGCCATACCTGAGGAAAGCATATGACAAAATATTGCTAGAATTAGTGCAGGTTGTGTGAAAGCACTAATGATACAGGTACAAAAAAGTGTTCAGACTCACAAATGAGTTACCACAAGGAGTGGGTGTGTATCATGGTTCAGCTCTGAGCCCATTGATGTCCATACTGATAATGGACTACATTACCAAACAGGATGGAGGAGACACCTCAACAAAGCTGCTGTATGGAGGCAATGTGGCATTACAAGCAGACCATGAAGAAGAACTTCAACAAATGATATGGAAATAGAATGCAAAACTGAAGGCACATGGAATGGAACTAAAGATATTTGTCATGGCAGCAAATGGGGAAAATCTGAAGATATTGAAATTTGGGATAAAATAGAAACTAGAGGAAAATGTTTAACAGCTTTATGCATCTGGCAGGGGGTTTTGAAGGGAAGGCTGAATGAGGAGGTCAAAGCTAGAATTGTAGGTACTACTCTCAACTAGCAGTGTGTCAGGAGACAGTGTGAGACAGAAGAATGCCAAAGAAGCTGAAAAGTAAGGCATGCAAAACAGTAGTGTGACCAGTACTACGGTATGGTACAGAAACCTGAGTAATGAAGGCAGAGCAGCTGAGGAAGATAAAGGTAGTTGAGATAAAATACATAAGATGGGTATAAAAACAAACACTGTGAGGCACATTAAAAAATGATGACATCAGAGCAGAAGTCAAAGCAACTCCAGTTGCAATGAAGGTCAGAAAGAACAGATTACAATTGTTCATCAAATGTGCAGAAAAGCACAAGATGATTTAGTGAAGAAGATTTAAAAAGGGCAAATGCAAGAGGAAACAAGTCTGTCCAGCCAAGATATATATGGATTACTGAGGGAAGACCAACAACAGACAGGCATGACTGTCAAAGAAGGTAGAAGAGTGGCACTGGACCAACCAAGGTGGCAACAGTTGCTGTAACCCCCCCCCCCCCGCCAACCCCATCATGATGATAATTCACAGAGAAATGTGATTCTCATATTTTCTGTATTATATGTTAGAATTGCGTTAGGCAATAGGGTTTTATTTTAATCAGCCTATATGTATGTGTGTGTGTGTGTGTGTGTGTGTGTGTGTGTGTGTATATATATATATATATATATATATATATATACATATATATATATATATATATATATTTCCACTTCATATCATCGAATTATCATTTCATCGAATTTCAAATCATCGAGACCACATCGTTGAAAACTCATATCATCGAATCTCAAATCATTGAAAACTATAAAGCAGCTAGAAATAAAACCCCACAGAGTTTTTACTACGTTTATGCAGGGGGCAAGCCCCCCTGCAGTCCCCCATGTGGGGTGCTCTGCCCCCACACCCCCCATAACTTAAATGTACTAACTCCAAGGTCGCACTACAGTGGGGGAAAGAGGTAATTTGCTACCCCACTGTAGTGCGACCTTGGAGTTGGTATATTTAATTTACGGGGGGTGTGGGGGGTGGAACCCCACACATGGGGGGTGCAGGGGGGGCTTGCCCCCCAGCATAAATGTAGTAAACAGTGTCTGGGCTGTTATTTCTAGCTGCTTTATAGTTTTCAATGATTCGAGATTCGGTGATATGATTTTTCGACGAAATGAGTTTTCGACGATTTGGTCTCGATGATTAGAAATTCAATGATATGAAGTGGAACCATATATATATGTATATATATATATATATATATATATATATATATATATATATATATATATATATATATTGTACATATATATATATATATATATATATATATATATATATATATATATATATATTTGTTTTCACCGTGTAATTTACCATCTGTTAGAGCTAAAAGTATGATCAAATTATGATCAAAATGTCTGAAGATGCTTGTAACCTGTATCATCAATACCTGTTATTATTGGTATTAAGTGCAATAGCTTACAACATTTATAGCAGTACACTGGCATTCATCTTCTTTCGGCTGTTCCCATTAGGGGTCGCCACAGTGGATCATCTGTTTCCATTTTTTTCTGTCCTCTGCATCTTGCTCTGTCACACCAACTACCTGCATGTCCTCTCTCACCACATCCATAAACCTTATCTTAGGCCTTCCTCTTTTCCTTTTACCTGTTAGCTTCATCCTTAGCATCTTTTTCCCAATATACTCAGCATCCCTCCTCAGCACATGTCCAAACCAACGTAATCTTGCCTCTCTGGCTTTGTCTCCAAACATACTAACCTGAGCTGATCCTCTACTATACTTATTCCTAATCCTGTCCACCCTTGTCACACCCAGTGCAAATCTTAACATCTTTAACTCTGCCACATCCAGCTCAAACTCCTGCCTTTTTGTCAATGCCACTGTCTCCAACCCATATAATTACAGGTACTCGTCTGTCACAAATCACTCCTGACACTCTTCTCCACCCACTCCAGCCTGCCTGTACTCTCTTCTTCACCTCTCTTCCACACTCACCGTTACTCTGAACTATTGATCCCAAGTATTTAAACTCATCCACCTTCGCCACCTGTACTCTTTGCATCCTCACCATTCCTCTATCCTCCCTCTCATTCACACACACATATATTCTGTCTTAGTCCTGCTGACCTTCATTCCTCTTCTCTCTAGAGCATATCTCCACCTCTCCAGGCTCTCCTCCACTGTTCCCTACTCTCACTACAGATCACATTGTCATCTGCAAACATCATAGTCCATGGGGACTCCTGTCTGATCTCGTCTGTCACCATTGCAAATAAGCAGTACACTGGCATTACATTTTTATTTCTGTTATGCAAGACATAGCAGTGGTGCAATATCCAGTAAACAAAGATAAAGAATATTTTATGGTCACCTATTTCTGTCCCTGTCTCAGCTCCAGTATGACACAGCAAACCAAGGGTGTATAGAATGTGCAATCAATGACATGATGCAGCATGTAAAGTAAAATCTGCCTCAGTCTTTCTACTGGAGACTGTGAGAGGAAATTACATATTAAACAGACACATATGAGGAATAGAATCTTGTACATATGAGTTTGAAACAACAGCAAGATGCGAATTTGTGCAGTTGATATAAAATGTTTGAGTAAATGTGCTTTGAGGTCAGGTGATCCAAGCATCTAAGTATAATCTCCTGTCTATAAACTGATTACTCCAAATAGTTGTTAAGAAGGAAGTCAAAGGGTGGAAGTTAATAAACCTTCTAACACCTATAAATAGACATCTTAAACTAAACCACACTGTTGCTGAAAATCATTACCATTTCACAGGAATGCAAAATATAAAACACAGAGACATGCATGTTTAAGGCTTTAAATAGTTTTATTACTGGTCTTAATCATTTAACTTAACTAGTCTTAGTGCTAGTATAATGACTACTTTTCTAGCCATTGCTTAACTCCTGTGGGAAATAAAATTAAGACTACTTTTTCAAGTCATCATTGTAGCTGGGTGCCCTCACAGCTACAATGTCTGGAGATTAGACTTGAGTTCTACTCACTAACCTAAGTTTACCTTAGGTTAGTGAGTAGAACTCACTAACCTAAGGTTACTTACACGAGTGCATGGATCATGTTATCCCAAACAGAACCAAGACGCTATCCTCCAAAAATGGAAGCCAATCTGGTTTCCCCTTCCATAAACAAACTCTACAACAGAAGAAAGAAACTCTTGCAAAAGAGAGTAAAATCCCATGAGTGGAGGCGCTCCCTGGTCAGCCTCGTTAAAAAGCTGAGATCCCTTATAAGATCCTCCAAAGCTGGCTATGAAAACAAGATCACCACTAATTCTAAGGACAGCCACAAAACATTCTATAGCTATGTCAAGAATCTCAATGGCAACACCCAGATCTGCTCTGAGTTACAGCACAATGGCACAAAAAATACAGAACCAACTGATGTTGCCAACATCCTGGCAGATAGGTTCAGTGCTAACTTTACCCCCCTCTCACCCCCTAAAGGGCCCATATCTATACAGGAAGAATGCAGAGTCCCTGTAATCACAACCACACAGCAGCACTCTCTAAAGCTAAAAACACAGCATCCATGGGACCAGACAACATCCCAGGCTGCGTTTTACATGAACTTAAGAATGAACTGGCTCCCCACCTAAGCACCATGTTAAATTATAGCCTCACCTTAGGCTTTGTGCCCACTGAATGGCACCCAGCAACAGTTATCCCACTCCACAAAAGAGGAGCCATCACTGATCCTGGAAACTATTGTCCTATTAGCCTGACGAGACTGGTCTGCAAGGCTATGGAAAGTATCATCGTGGAATTCATAAACAAAGACATTGGCAAGCTCCAAACTCTGGACCTCACCTAGTTTGGGTTTGTGAATGGCAGATCATGCCTCCTGAACCTGGTCAACTTCTTTGAGGCAGTCACCAAAGCCGTAGACAAGGGTAAGGTGGTTCAAACAGCCTATCTTGACCTAGCCAAGGCTTTCAACACCATCCCCCATTCTGGCATTATAGCTAAACTCACTAAACTAGGTATAAATCCCTATGTCACAAGATGGGTTGCCAATGACTCACTGACAGAACCCACACTGCAAAAGTTGCAGATTCCAAATCTGACTTCAAACCAGTGACAAGTGGAGTACCGCAGGGTTCAGTCCAGGGACCTCTCCTGTTTGGTATCTACTTTTCTGAGGTGCAGGCTAACACAGAAGGCCTCTGGCTAAAGAAGTTTGCATATGACTGCAAACTAAAAGCTATAGTCGAGTCCCCAAATGATGTGGACATCCTACAGAAGGGCCTCACTGAGACAGATGCTTGGTGTCAGAGCCATAGCCTCAAGCTCAATGCCAAAAAGTGCACTGTTATCCCCTTTGGTAAAAACTCTGCACCCATGAACTACCACATAGGCGGCAGTCTTCCTAACACCAAATGTGTAATAAGAGACCTTGGGACCCAGGTGGACAGTAGTCTTTCCTTTGATAATCACTTTGCCACAGTAGTCAGGAAATCCTTCTACGTGGCACACCTCATCACAAAAGGGTTGTTATCCAGGAAAAAATATGTCATTGTTCCCCTCTACTCGACGCTCATTAGACTCATTATAGAGTATGATGCCCCTTTTGGAATGTACCTCACAAGACATCTGCAGCAGCTGAAAAGGCCACAGAAGTACCTCAAAAAGAGGATTACTGGCCTCAAACAGAAGCCCTACACTGACCATCTCAAAACACTCCAGCTTTACTCAGTAGCATATCACCTACTCCGAGGTGATCTCTGCCTAACATATAAAGCCATGTCAAATTCAGAGCTATTGGGCATGCTACACCTAAAGAAATCCCAATCATTTCTCGAGCTACATGCTCTAGGGACCTAAACCTTGTCACCACAATAACCAGGACATGCTGGAGGGATAGATTCCTGTCCCAGAGACTTCCCATACTCTGGAACAAGCTACCCATCTATGTCAAGCAAAGTTCCACATTAACACTCTTCAAGAAAAATCTTGATGAGTGGATGGGAAATAGGAAATACACCCCAGGGATCACTTCTGTAGCTTTGCTCAACAGGGGAACAGGAAATTACCTTTCTTGGGCTGGCGTAAGCCAGGGAACTTTGTTGGCTAGGCTTACTTAGGCCCTTGGGCTGAAAGCCTAGTACCTACCTATGAACCTATGAACATGTTCTTGTCATTTCTATGTGGGTGTAGTCTGGGGTCCTTCCATTTCACACATATGATTGAAGATTGGCTGCCTGTATCCATGCATGTTGCATTTATGCACACTTGCTGGATTGAGCAATGGCTTAAAAGAGTCTGAGAAAAAAACAACTTGCTTAAGTGGGTCATTTTTCATAGGTTCATAGGTAGGTACTAGGGTATCTGCCTGAAGGCATTTATAAGCCTAGCCAGAATGTGTTAGCTTTCACATCCCCTTAGATTAGTGCCCTGTGCCTCTGTCCAGCAGACTCACTTAAGTGATCCCCGGGGTAAACTTTCTGTTTCCCATCCACTCATCAAGGTTTCTTTTGAAGAGTGTTAGTGAGGAGCTCTGCCTAATGTAGATTGGAATCTTGTTCCAAAGCATGGGAAGTCTCTGGGACAGGAATCTATCCCTTCAGCACGTTATATTTATTGTTGTGGTGAGGTTTAGATCCCTAGAGCATGTGGCTCGAGGGGATAAGGTTTTCTTTAGGTGGAGCATGTCCATCAATTCTGGGTTGGACATGGCCTTGTATGTCAGGCAGAGATCACCTCTGAGTAGGCGGTATGCAACTGAGTACAGCTGGAGTTTCTTCAGTCGAGCTGCATAGGGCATCTGTTTAAGGCCAGTGATCCTCTTGGTGAGGTACTTCTGTGGTCTTTCCAGCTGTTGCAGGTGTCTTGTAAGGTACATCCCAAATGGGGAGTTGTACTCTATGATGGGTCTGATGAGTGATGAGTACAGGGGCACAATGACCTCTTTTGATCTGGATGCAAACCCTTTTGTGATTAGGTGGGCCACGTAGAAGGATTTTCTAACCACTTTGGCAATGTGATTATCAAAGGTGAGATTACTATCTACTTAGGTCCCCAGATTCCTTATTATGTCTTCCGTATTTAGGGGACTACCACCTATGTGGTAGTTTGTGGGTACTTTGTTTTTTTTCAAAGGGGATGACTATGCACTTTTGGCATTTAGCTTGAGGCCATGATTTTGACACCAGGTATCCGTCTAAGTGAGACCCTTTTGGAGGATGTCTGTGTCAGCTGGAGAGTCAATTATAGCCCCTAGTTTGCAGTCGTCTGTGAACTTGGTCAGCCATAGTCCTCCTGTGCTTGCCTGTACCTCTGAGAAGCATATGCCGAACAGGAGGGGTCCTTGGACTGAGCCCTGGGGAACACCGATTTAGAGTCGGACCTAGCTCCTGCAACTCTCACCATGTGGTTTCTGTCCGTGAGGCAGTTGGCAATCCATCTTGTGATGTAGGGGTTTATGTTCAGGCTGGTGAGCTTGTCTATAATACCAGAATGGGGAATGGTGTTGAAGGCCTTTGCGAGGTCTAGGTAGGGTGTGTGCGCCACCTTTCCCTTGGCTATAGCCTTGGTAACTGTCATAAAGAAGTCCACCAGGTTTAGGAGGCATGATCTGCCCTTAACAAAGCCAAACTGGGTAGGGTCCAGTGTTTGGAGGTTCACAATGTCTCTATTAATGTTCCCAATGTCTCTGTTAATGAGTTCCATGATGATGTGCTCCATAGCCTTGCAGACCAAGCTAGTCAGGCTTATAGGGCAATAGTTCCCAGGGTCTGTTGTGGCTCCACCTTTGTGAAGTGGAATAACCATTGCTGTGCACCACTAAATGGGTACATAGCCTGTGGAGAGGCTGAGTTTGAACAGTGTGTTTAGGTGAGGGGTTAGTTTGTCTTTGAGCTCAAGTAGGACACAGCCTAGGATACCGTCCAGTCCCATTGATGCTGTGTTTTTGGCTTTGGAGAGGGCTGTTTTAACCTGAGTGTCGGTGATTTCAGGGATTCTACATTCTTCTGGTATGGTTATGGGCCCTTTTGGGGGTGAGAGGGGGTGACATTTGCACTGAACCTGTCTGCCAGGATGTTGGTGATATCGGTTGGTTCACTGTATTTTGTGCAATTGTGCACTAACTCCGAGCAGATCTGAGCATTGCTACTTAGATTCTTGACATAGCTAAAGAATGCCTTGTGGTTATCTTTGGAGTCCTTGGCAATTTTTCTTTTGAAGCTCACCTTGGATGATTTTATGAGGGATCGTAGTTTCTTGCTGATACTGATCAGGGATGTCTTCCCTTCTTGGGATTTTACTCTTTTCTGTACTAGTTTCTTCCTTCTATTGTATAGCTTGTTTATGGCAGGAGTCTACCAGTCTGGTTTCCTTTTCTTGGAGGAGTGAGTCTTGGTTTTGCTTGGGATGGCACAATCCATGCATTCTTGTAGGTGCATGTAGAATGCATTAATAAAGGATTTTGCAGCTTAGACAGCATTATCCTTCAGCATGGTGGCTTTGAAACTTTCCATCTCGGTCTTAAGTAACGTGAAGTTTGCTTTTGTAAAGTTTTTCACGGTGGTTTCTTTGTCCGGGGTGGGGGTGGAATGTGAATATGCAAAGTGATTTGTTTATGGTCAGATCTAACCAGCGAGGGGTTGACCTCTGGTGTGGAACACTGGTCGCCCATATTGGTGATGACCAGGTCCAATATGTTGTCACCTCTGGTGGGAGTGTTAACCAGTTGAACCAGGGTGTTTAAGTTTATAAATTCTAGGAAACGTTGGGCAAGGGAGTTAGTACTTGAGTAGTTCTCCCAGTTAATGTTTTGGTAATTGAAATCACCCAATATTAGGGTGTTTGGTAGGACCTTTGTGTTTTCCAGTGTTTCCAGAAATGCAGAATGGGGGTCCTGGGACATGGTAGGTGATCTGTAGCAAGCTACAATTTGAATTACAGTTTTGTCCATTGTTAGTTGCAAGTGGATGATCTCCGAAGCATCGTGCTGTGCCACTAACCTGGAGATGTGGGTATCCTTGATGAATATGAATACATCCCTGCCTTTTGTATTTTGGTTCGGGTTCTGTGGCCAAAATCTATGGTATGAGTTGTAGGTTGGTAGTGCTGGGGTGCTCTCTGGAGCTTTAAACCAGGTTTCTGTTACTGTACATATATCGATTTTCTCCATACAGAGGAGTGCCTCAAGTATGTGCATTTTGAGGTTTAGACTTCTGGCATTGAGTAGCATTACCCTCAGTTTTTTTTACTTTTGCTATTTACGGTGATGGGTTTATTATGTCATTATTATTTCCTTACTTATACATGTTTTTTCACTAATATCAAAAATCTTTTCCTTATCTGTAAATTCATTCTGGCTAAATGACTTAGCAAATTCTGATGTGGAATGATGAATGGTATTAAAATAAATACCTTACTGGTAAATAGCCTCAGTGATATTTTTGAGATGACATTAAAAATGTGACATGATAAAATAAGATAAACTAGCAGTTAGGATGAGCTAATAAATTTGGTAAAGTTTAGATAAACTGCCTATGGAGATTCATTTTAATATGAAATAGATTATAAATAACCTTAAAGACTTCCATTGGTCTCTTTGTGTGTAGCTCCCACATTAGTTGACTTTTAAGTAATCTGACTCCAGGATTAAAATAATTATTTTCATATGCTTTGTGTGTATTAAAGAGACTAGATACAGATGTTCTAAATATTCACCCTGAAAGGAAAAGCTTAAGTTTGATGTGTCAGTGCGGTTAGCCAGTGGCACATGCAGTGGTTAAATTATGTATGTGTACAGTACAAATTAACCATATGCTGCCTGTCGGTTTTATTAGTCAATTGATGGTTTTCTTTACATAAACAGAATGTTCATTTTGTTTCTAAAGTTGTCAGTGATTTCTCATTGCCTGTACTGGTTCTCTGATCACTTACAAATATATTGCTTTAAAATGTAATACTTTATTTAAATAGGTGGACCTTTTTTCTCTTTACCAGATCAAAACTGCCATTTATAGTTTATGTTGATCTGATGACATCTGAAATCATTTTGTACGGGCTTATTGCATTTTACATATTGTTTCAATTCAGAGTAGCTCCATTAAAGATTCAGTATAAATAAAATAAATAGAATTATGCAACATTAAACTGCGTATTCATTTTTCCTGATTTTTTTTTTTATATAAATGAATACTTTTATTCAACCACTTGTACATTTTTCAGCTAGTGCAATGCTCATGCAGGGTACACTTTTTGATCTTGTGCTTAAGACCCCTCCTTTCCTTAGATTAACTGAAACAGATACAGGAAGTCCAATGTTATGCTTACACTGTTGAAAACTATTTAATCTTTGTTTATAATTCTTAACTTTTTACATTTTGACATCTATCACACCACTCATAACCTTTCATTTTGTTGTTAGCAATATTCAATTTTTTTCCTATACATAATTGCTAGGTTAGTAACATTTGCAACTTCCACGCTCCTAATGTTCTGAACATCTTGAGAAAATTATACTATGCTGTTTCCTACAGCTGATCCAGTTACTTAAATTGTCAACTTTCTATTCCTTGACAGAATCAAATCAGTTTAGCCTTTTTTTACTTGCTATTGCTCCATATATGTACAACTAGCTACTCTAAAAAACAGAAGTAGCAAAACAAACTAAATAAATAAAAATGCTGGCAGGCAGAGTTTCACAGGCCACAAATCACTCAGGTGATGATAAACCAAAGGTGTATTTAATGATAAAAATCCACAAGAAAAACAAATAAAATGTGAGCGCTTTTGTTAAACAAGTGTTAACTTCATCAGACACCATTAAAATGTAAGGCAGCCATTTATATACATATAAAAAACACTCTGATTGGGTAAGCAAAGAGAGGCAGCTAGCTAAGCAACACTGAGACAGAACATTAATTAACCCCTTGATGACTGTGTTACAGTTGAAACTGTTGCATCTTAAATGCAACTAAAACTTGTAATTAAAAGATAAATTATTAGTCTCACACTTGTGTCATGAATGATTCTAAATAGGATAAAACTAAAACCAGAGTCATTTTTAAAATCTCATGTTAAATATTCACATAATGCTAAAATGTTTACCAAAGCCAAATACATACAAAAGTGCTGGTGCTTAACAAATGTTTTGAGATATTTTGTTCCTTTCTAGGGCTTTTAATTTCAATGCAGGAGAGATGGATGTCCTGTCATTTATCCCTGGTCATCTATCTGCCTGTAGTAAGATTTGCCACCTTAACTCTTTTAACACTAACTGAAGTCCCCAAGGCTTTTTTTCACTGATGTCTACATGGTCTATTGCCTTAAATGTGAAATTGTGGCCAGTATTGTCCTGAATATGCCTCACTAAAGCATTATTAATATTATTCTTTCTTATGGCATAGTTGTGTTCATAAATTCTGGCGTTAAATTTCCTTTCTGTTTTGCCTACATAAAATGCTAGGCATTGGTCACATGTAGCCATGTACACCACTGCCTTGGAGTGACGGTTATATTTACCTTTTATATAATGGTCTATACCATTCACTGTAAATTTGCTGCCTGATTTCACCTTGTGGCACTAGTTACAAGACTCACATTTGTACATCCCTATGCGTCCTGTTCTAGTGTAGTTAGAACCTTTCCTAAGAAGGTCTTTTAAGTTTGAGCACCTTCTGTATGCAACTATAGGTCTTTCTCCTATTTGTGCACTGATGAAGTACATCAGGGCACAAATAGGAGAAAGACCTATAGTTACATACAGAAGGGGCTCAAACTTAAAAGACCTTCTTAGGAAAGGTTCTAACTACACTAGAACAGGACGCATAGGGATGTACAAATGTGAGTCTTGTAACTGGTGCCACAAGGTGAAATCAGACAGCAAATTTACAGTGAATGGTATAGACCATTACGTAAAAGGTAAATATAACCGTCACTCCAAGGCAGTGGTGTACATGGCTGCATGTGACCAATGCCTAGCATTTTATGTAGGCAAAACAGAAAGGAAATTTAATGCCAGAATTTATGAACACAACTATGCCATAAGAAAGAATAATATTAATAATGCTTTAGTGAGGCATATTCAGGACAATGCTGGCCACAATTTCACATTTAAGGCAACAGATCATGTAGACATCAATGAAAAAAAGCCTTGGGGACTTCAGTTAGAGTTAAAAGAGTTAAGGTGGCAAATCTTACTACAGACAGATAGATGGCCAGGGATAAATGACAGGACATCCATCTCTCCTGCATTGAAATTAAAAGCCCTAGAAAGGAACAAAATATCTCAAAACATTTGTTAAGCACAAGCACTTTTGTATGTATTTGGCTTTGGTAAACATTTTAGCATTATGTGCATATTTAACGTGAGATTTTAAAAATGACTCTGGTTTTAGTTTTATCCTGTTTAGAATCATTCATGACACAAGTGTGAGACTAATAATTTATCTTTTAATTACAAGTTTTAGTTGTATTTAAGATGCAACAGTTTCAACTGTAACACAGTCATCAAGGGGTTAATTAATGTTCTGTCTCAGTGTTGCTTAGCTAGCTGCCTCTCTTTGCTTACCCAATCAGAGTGTTTTTTATATGTATATAAATGGCTGTTTTACATTTTAATGGTGTCTGATGAAGTTAACACTTGTTTAACGAAAGCGCTCACATTTTATTTGTTTTTCTTGTGGATTTTTATCATTAAATACACCTTTGGTTTATCATCACAACTAACTACTCTGTCAGTATCTTAGTCGTTAAGCTCTCTAATCAATTGTCACTCATCCTTATCTTAAACCTTCACCAATTAGGACACCACGGTTCACCCTGCACTGGATTTCTCTAATCCATTTATTATATTATGTTTTTAGTTACTTTTTTAGTTTTAAGTCTAAAATAGTTGGCTTACATAAACCCTGTCTATATTTTAATGGAACCCTAATCTACCCTCAAACATTAACAACCTACACACCAGTTTATGTTTCAGACATCTTATTACTCTTCCAGTGAATTGTTTTTCCTTATCTTTTCCCCCTTTTCTACTCTGTCTCATTTTTTCCTTCTGAATGGTTGCCTTTTCTCTCTAGTCTCTGGTTCTGTGCCATACTTTATCAATGTAGTTTCATGTGTCACAGGCCTTTACTGTCTCTATATTCTAGGTTCTGCTCTCTGTTGAATATCTCATTCTAGAGTTCCCATTTATTCACTGTTCTCCTATTGCCTGTACCGACTTCCCTTCTCTTCTCCCTTTTCACCTCTTTCATTAGATTAACAACCTCTAGTATGCCTGGCTTATCCATGGATCTCTATTATCTTGTATTGTCTTGTAATGGCTTTTTAACTAATTTCAGTAGGAATAACGTCTTTCTATTTCTTGTATTCTAATGTATGAGTCCCAATTCAAAAGACGTAGCTCTTTGAGGCTTTTTATCTTTATTCTCCTGTTTTATATGCTAGATAGATTAAGTCACTTCTGAATTACTGCAAACAATCATAACACCACAATACGTTTCCAGTTTCATCTCACTCATTTCTCATATCTTCAACAAGTTTTGTCTTGGTCCAGGTATATCTTATTTAATTTTTTGGTGTGGAAAATTATTTATGGAGACATTTTCATGCATATATGACATTTTCAAGACAGGGTAGCTTGCTTTGTGGATAAGCAGATCTCTTGCCACTGCTCATCTTCAGAAATGTTTAATGTTCTGCTACATTCTGCACTATCCATCTCTTAATGTTCATGTTAGTCTTACCCAATAGTATATTAAAGCTCTGTAAGTAATTCACAGAAGGTTCTTATTTGTGGATATCTCCATCCTGGCTTCTCAACTATCAGTGGCCTCTTTTCTGACCTTGCTTCACTTGCCATCACACACACACACACACACACACACACACACACACACACACACACACACACACACACACACACACACACACACACACACACACACACACACACACATATATATATAAACATATATATATATATATATATATATATATATATATATCAACTCCAAGAAAAACTCATCCAAACTAGAGTTTTCACTGTGTTGTACCTTATACCTACTGTAGTGTTGGCCCATGGGATATATGTAAATGACCCCTTAAGGACATCAACTGTTTCAGATATAGTAGTTCATCCTTGTACAGCTCAAAAACCTCCATAGCATCCTCGTACTCTTTAATTTACCCCCCCCCCCCACATTTGTATTTGTTCCCAAAACCAGGCTCTGTTTTTATCACCTGTAATGTTACATCCTCATGTTTCCTATGGTCCTGTTTGTACCCACTCCTATCAGTGTCATTTCTGTCCACCATTTAAGTAGCTTCTATTTTTTAACTATTGCCAGTGCTCCCTCATATTTATAGCTCTTGAATGTCTTGGTGTTGTCCCTCAGGATTGCATGCTTCCAGAATTCCAATCTTACATTGTCTTCATCCCATCCACCCTGTTTTAATGCCATTTCTTTCCATTTTGGTAGATAGTTCTGATTTTGCATAAGATGGACTAGTCTAATTTGTGTAACCTCAAAGTACTTCTCTAGCTCTGGGAGTCCCAATCTCCCTTGCTCTACTGGGAGCATTGTTTCCTCTCAGCTGACTCAGGTTTTTTTGTCTTCTCATATAAAGTTTTTCATTTCTTTCCTAATCTTGTCCCAAATTGTTCTTTCAGGTACCATTCAGTAGGCTTACTCTACATATAGTATTAGGGGAGCTAGGAACATTTTGACTTTTGAATTGATTTTTGAACTTATTTATTGTCTCTTCCAACATCTTCTTCTCTGCCTGTTTCACATCTGCCTCTAGCCACACTCAGAGGTATCTCATACCTTGGTGAACCCATAGATATGGGTACCACTGCACCAGACGGTGTGTTGAGTATAGTTCTTCACTATTGTTTTGTTTTATTTTCATTTAGTTTATAATCTGTTATCTTATTGAATCTCATGTGCATATCAAACAGTGTCAGCACTTCCCTTTCAGGGTTTATCACATATAGTATAACATCATCTACAAATAATGCTATCTTATGACATCTACCACACCACTCATAACCTTTCATTCGAGACTCCTTTATTTTACCTGATAAGACTTCTGTATACAGAGCAAATAACAGAGGAGGCAGTGGGCCCCCCTGGTAGGTTCCTTTGTTAAAGTTAACTCTTGCTGACATCTTCCCCACTACTTTTATACATTGAAAGAATGCATCAAACCAATGAAAAAAAATTAACCAAGCAATGTACCACCAAAGGAGTGCAACCCATTTTATTAATCCAAAGTAACAGTAAACACAAATAAAATCAAAATGCAGGTTAAGCGCTTTCATCTGTATGAATCCCAGACTTCCTCAAAACAATTGTAGTATGCATCACTGTTCATTTATTTAGCAATCAGCCAATCAAAACCCACGACATTAACACAGTTAAGCAATTAATTAGTATAAGCAACAGTGTATTACATAAAAAATGCCCTGAATCATAAGTTCAAATGATGTTTCAAATAAACAAAGTTGATACACATGCCAGAGAGTCCAAAACCAATTCAAAACAATTACACCAATGTAAATATAGACTTTCAATATTACCCATCCAGACCTCAAACATTTTATCCGATCTTGTTCTTAGTCATCCTCTAAATATCCTAAAATGGTCCCTTAAAATTCAGGTATAAATGAATAATTTTTTAGTTTGCTTAAAAATTACTAAAAGTACTAGGTACAAATAAAACATCCATAACATATAAGTGATGGTGGAGCTTTATAATTTAATAGCCCTAAAATTCAGGACATTGTTCAACCCCTGGGGTTGTTAAGGAAAGAGAGCATAAATATTACCCACTTTTGGGATTAGGACAAAATGAGCATCCCAGGAAGCCTTTTACTGAAGGGACTGATCAGTTAGCTTTTGTACATACATTTTCTCCTTATTCTTCTGAAGTGGAAAATATTATTAGGAACTACTGGGGTGCTGTAAGTGTAAACTCATAAATCAACAAGGTTACTTCTGAGACACCTGTGTTTGTTAGCAGAAGGGATAGGAATTTGAAAGAAATGTTTGAGAAACATGTTAATAATATGAAGGAAAATAACACCAAGAATATGATAGATGGCACTTATAAATGTGTCTTTTACAATCAGTGTAAGTGTATGGCTGATTTAGGGGAGATTTTCTTAAGGGCAAGGGGGTATACATCTTAAACCAAAAGGGTATTTTAACTGTAACAGTAGAGGAGTGGTATATTTGTTTAAATGTGAGGTTTGTTTAGGTTTTCATGTAGGAAAATCTGAGAGGACTATAAGAAAGTGTGTGTCTGAACATCTGTATGATGTCACCCATGTTAAGGGCACAAATACAATGTGTAGACACTCTAGAGAATGTCAGAACACCAAATACAAGTTTTTTATATTAGAACAGGTTGTGCAAGACCCCAGGGGGGAATATGGGAAGCCAGATTGGAATATAAAGAACTATACTGGCAATTAAGGGTGGATGCAACCAAACCCCCGGGGTTGAAAGAAAATATTAATATTAACAGTGTCCTGAAGATTAGAACTGCTAAATGATAAAGGTTCACCATCACTTATAGGTTATGGATATTTTATTTGTACCTAGTTTTTGTTTTTCTTTCAGCTTTTCCTGGTTAGGGGTCACCACAGCAGAACTCTGGTCCGCTAATGATTGGCAGTAGATTTTTATGGTGCCGAGGTACCAGCTCGACACCCAACCTTCAACGAAGGCACACCCATTCACGCATGTCTTTCGAACGCTACTCGACCGCGGGGCGGATATGCAGACTTCACACAGAAGGCACTCCAGCTGAGAATCGAATGGAAGAACCTCTTGCTGTGAGGCGACAACGCTACCGCTGCACCATCATGGCTTCTTTATTTGTACCTAGTACTTTTAGTAATTTTTAAGCAAAATAAAAAATTATTAATTTATACTTTAATTTAACAGACCATTTTAGAATATTAAGAGTACGAATATGGACAAGATCGTATAAAAAATGTTGAGGTCTGAATGGGTAATATTGAAAGTTTATATTTACATTGTTGTAAGTTTTTTGAATTGGTTTTGAGCCCTCTTGCATGTGTATCAACTTTGCTTATTTGAAACATCATTTGAACTTATGATACAGGGCATTTTTTATGTAATATATTGTTGCTTATACTAATTAATTGCTTAACTGTATTAAGGTTGTGGGTTTTGATTCACTGATTGCTATATAAAAGAACAGTGATGCCTACTACAATTGTTCTAAGGAAGTCTGGAATTCATACAGACAAAAGCACTTAACCTGCATTTCGATTTTATTTGTGTTTACTGTTACTTTGGACTAGTAAACTGGGTTACACTCCTTTGGTGGTACATTGCTTGGTTTAACTTTTATATATTGCCCTGCTCCCTGGTATAGCCTCAGTATTAACTGTATCCATTCTTCCAGAATACCTGTTCTTTTTAACACCTTAGCCAGAAACTGCCAACTTATGCTAGTGAATGCCTTCTTGGTGTCTAGTGCAATAAACATCAGCCCTCTCCTGCTTTGCACTGCATGGTCTTGTGTTATCCCTGTTTTTATTATGTTCTCAAAAGTTTGCCTGCCTTCAACAAACCCACATTGTTCTAGCTCTACTGATTTAGGAGTTCTTTTTTGCTAGTCTCACTGCTAGCATACTTATGAAACTCTCTTGGTCCATTGTTCAGTACTGAGATTCGTCTGTACAAAATAGGGTCTGATGGGTCTTTGTTCTCTTTGGGTATCACTACTATCACAGCTTTTTTCCAGGATAAGGGGATCACCTCCCTTCAGCACCCATTTGAATATACAAACCTAACTGTCCACTACCCTGTCTCCCTGAATCTTCCATACTTGTACCAGTATCCCATCTAATCGTGATAATTTCCCCACTGTCTGCCTACCCACAGCTTCCTTAATCTCATCCGTTGTTATTGGATCATTCCACTCTTCACCATTCTGTCTAGTTAGTTCTATCAGTGTAAGTCCCAGTCTGAAATCTTCAGCCTGTCTAATCACTTTCTCTCTCGATTCCTCCTCTGTGTATAGTATGTCATAGTATTTCTACAATACCATTCCTGTTTTTGCTCTTTTCATCCATTAATGTGTCTTTCAGTTATTTCACATACTTATTTTACTTTTGCTGACTCAATCTCTGCACCAGCAACTTAGTATTTTCTGGTGTTCTATCGAAATGGATTAATGTTACGCCACCTTCCTATCCTCATTAATTAAATCCAGGTGTTTTTCCAGCTCTTCCACAACTTGAACAGCTTCTAATGAGCACGTCATCCTTCTTCTTCCCATTCCTTTACAATTCTCTCACCTTGCAGAGTGCCCTTAAGTATTTACTATTTATTTTTTCTCCCATTCTTCTCTCTCTTGGGTGATAATTTTACTTTGGCCCCTTCCCATCTCTCCACAGTGTTATAAGTGTCTTCCCCTATTTCCATCAGGTTATCTTTCTGTGTGCCACTTAGCTGTTCTTTAAATTCCTCTTATTCTCAAAAATGTATTACAGAGAATACAAATGGGAGCTGTGGGAATAATACATGCAGAATAATGTTTTGGGGAGGAAAGAGGTTTAAAGGAAGGCAGGAACTCAATTAGCTATGCAATGTTAGATGGATAATGACTGTATACAAGATTAGATGTGATGTACAATGATTGCAACTGAAAATATGTCTATATGGTTGGGTTTCATTTATATAAATGTATGATTGCTTATGTCATAGCTGATAATTCAATAAAGATGTTTCTTGTTTTAAAAAAAATGGCATGTGGGGAAACACCAGCACCTACCTCCCTTTGTAACCAGTTTAGGTGTTAAACTAGTCAACACAGTGGCATGCTCAAATATGGTAAATGAGTGCCTCCCCTTCTTCTATTTGGCTACTGTATTCTTCCATTATGTAAATTCTGTCTAGCTGGGTCCATGCTTTGTGAGTTATCAACTAATGTGTGAACTCATGATCCCTATTCAGATCAAACACACCAAATATCTTCATATATTTTGATACATATATGTTTGTCTCCTCATTATTAGCTGCCTGGCACTTCCTGGCACACACCCTTTCCTTACAATCAAATTTCAATCCCTTCCTAACACTAAGAAGCATTGTTGTACAGTTATGTCTCACAATATCTGTTTGAAGTGTTTCTCTTTAGTGTTTATTGGGATATAAACATTTGCTAAAGTCATTCTTTCTCCCTCCCAGTATCCTTTCAAGAGTAAACATCTGACATATTCACCCCTTACTTGTTCCAAGCATTTAAGAGGGAAATTCTTTATAATTAGAGTCAGTGCATCTCTTTTTCTTTCAACATCTAATTGTGCACTGCTGCCTGAACTCTCTCTGCTTTATTACCTCTTCCTGTTCTTGCAACCCTAAATGGGTGTCTTGCATCATCATTACCTCATATCTGCATCTCTGCTGGTATGTTAACTCCCTTTCCTAGTTTGGAATATTTGTAAGGCCATTTACATTCCAGATCATTATCCTCAGCTTTGTCATTCTTCCTTGCTCATGCTGTTCTCTTCATATTTGTTGGACCCATACCACTTACTACTCTGTACATGATTTCCTTTAACGCCCCCCCCCCTTTACCTTGTACATGCTGTTGTCACATCCCTTTGCTTCAAACAGTTCACTAACCTCTTTGTGTTCAATTTAAACCTATGCACATGAGCTTCCTTTCCTTCTTTTTTCCCTCAGTAGGAGAATCACCTGCATCTCAGTTATTTTTTGTTTGTGTCTTACTAGTTTTCCCCATTTTGCTGCGCTCTGTGCATTCCTCCCTATACACCCATCCCTGACTAATTTGCTTTTTCTCTTGCTCTTTACATTTCTAGAATGATATTCCTGTTGTGCATTTCTTTCCTCTTGGACACTTACCTGATGTCCACTGACTTCTTGCTCAAGGTGTTCCCCTATTATTGTTTACAGCATCACAAGTGTTACATTCCTCCCATATCTTCCCAGGACAAAAAGGAATGGAAAAGGAAGGAAAAGAAAATAAACAAAAAGACATGCTTGCATATCACATAGAGGAGAAAGGGCTAATGCTCAGTTTTCATTTTCAAATAAAATACGATAGCATAAATAACAAAGGAAGGCAAAGGGAAATGTTATATTTAACTGCTGTCCATCTTATTTGATTGGATCAACAGTTCTATGATCATGAGCAGCCACTTCTGTTTCTTTCTGCCATTCTGTATGGTTTGTTGGTTTAGATACAAAGACAGTGAAATGGTCCAATATATTGCGTTGACTCCAGTATGGAACCAAATAGCTTGTACCTCACTTTGAGTGAACATCTAATCACAGTCTTACTTTTACATACATTATTTCCTCTTTTTTATTTCCCACCCCCTTCCTGCACATTTGGTCCTTTCCTTGCCTCATTTAGATGCCATTCAGTCTTACCTCACTGTTTTGGTAGATCCTCTGCTTAAGCCCCAATAAGTCTTAAAAGGTGCAGGCACGTAAAAACGTGTATCTGGTGATTCCTTCAAATTTGTCAGGTGCTGCACCTATCTGAGGCTTTAAATATTTTTTTCTTAAAAGTGACTCTTTTATTTTTGTGTGCTTCCTTACCTGTCTTTGCCTTTCTTGAAGCTTACACTGAAGCACTGCGAATGGTTTCAACATTCAACCCTTTGCCCTCCCCTTCTCTCCTCACTCAATCTCTCAGACTGTTATAACATGCTTAACTACCTCACTTCATCTCAACTCCAAATACATATCCAACTGACTTACACCTAGCTTCCTCTCACTACCACATATACTATCCACTCAGTCTCCTCTCTTACTCCTCTATCTTCCCCTTCCATCCCATTAGCCTTTCCAACTTGTTCCACCTCTGTGTACAGCTTCTGCTTTATAGCTGCTTGAGTTTAGTGCAATATTTGTATACAAGATTTAGGTATATGAGTTTAGAACAGTATCTGTTTGAGCTTAGTACTATCTGCATATACATCCTACCTTTATTCATAGCCTTTAACTAGATATTGGTATATCTCTTCATTACTATGTTTCATATTGTATGTATATCTAATGTTTGCTGCAGTATGTATTATTTGCTATTGTATGTATATTGAATTGTTCTCCATGTACTCTGCTGCTCATTTATTGTTTTGTGGAGGTTTTCTCCCCAGGCATCCACTGAAAAAGGACCTGTGTCCAGTTGGAATTTCCCGGCAAACAAATGTGAATAAATAAATAATTAAACAGAAACCACACAAACTGTTTTTCCACTCATCTTTCTTGAATGTCCCCCAGAGCTGGAATGTGCTCCTTCTCTCTGTGCATGTTCTGTGGGTCATCCAGTGCTTATTCTGGTGTTAAGTATGTCTTGGCCCACTTACTGCAGAAGACCTTAAACATGGCAGGGTAAGGCAGGTTGAATTTCACTCCTGTCTCCTTGCATATTCATATAGCTGGTATATATCTCAGTTGCCTGATTGCAGCAGAGTTGTCACTGTCCACACTTTATCTGTATCAATTTTCATATCCTTTCCCTTGTAAAATGTTGTCAGAATTTGCTGTTTTTGGGCATTTATATGGAATTTGATCAGAATGGGATGAGACATCTTTTATAACAGGGTACACAGTAGGAAAACTCTTCACACTTAATCTATTTTAATCTCAGCCAGTGGGAAGCTTGTCCGTTGATTGAGCCATTTTATCATAAAAGCCCCACAATCAGACCCTGTCAGTTTCTCTGATACTGCCATGAAATGCAGATTATTCACCATGGACCTGTCTTCCACTTCCACTATTTTAGCATTATTTTCTCTTGTGCATTCTTCTGCTCAATGATTTTCTCCTTCAGTGCTTGTCTCTGTTTGTGCTGTTGGCCGATCTCATCATACCTATTTATCACTTCTTCAATTTCTTTTACCCTTTGGTAACTTTTTTCTTTTTTTACTCATGCATCTTGGGGGGGGGGTGAATTCACTTATATTTCCATTCTCTCTGGTCTATTAAATTAAGTTGAACTATGTTCCAGTCTTCTTGGTCTGGAAAGAGGGTTATTGCATTTAGCTAGCTAACTACCATACTGGAAGTCCTAATTTCCTCTGATTTTATGTGGTAGTAAGCAATTAAGGTTTTTATTTAGCTAACAGCTCACCGTTGCTTTCAGGATTCATAGACAAGCTAGGAGTTTGTGGCATGAGGGTGCCCAAAGTTAGTCAAACATGCCTTAGGTACTTAATAGCACCTAACAAAGAACCACATAAAATGGAGAGAGACAGTGATAACAGGATAAGCAATGCTAGTAAGAAGTGGGGCAGAAGCAATGTCACATTAAAACGAACCAGAAAGGCCAAGTCAACACACATTCACTCGCACAATCATCCCTCTCAACATTGCTGCTTAAGACTTCTTTGCTCAAGAATTCTGGATAAAGCCAGATATGATGGAAGGACAAGTGCTCACAGTCAGGGAAATGTTTAAATAATACTTAACTTGAAAACTTAATCCAACAACAGGCTTTACACCAACATGCATTTTCTAAAGAATAAGAATGAAATGAATCTCTTACATCTAGCATTAAGAAATCCTTAGAGTTTATCAAGCAATTTAAAAAAATATGAGATACGGGGCAAAAATAAGAGGCAAAATCGGAGACATTCTGCAAAATCATCAGCAGCTGAGAGGTATGTGTAGCACAATGTAAATCAGCACAAGAAAGGCAGCACAGCTTAGCAAACCAGCCGAACAAAAGATCATTGTGGGTGGAAGCAACACAGTGGCAGTCATGTTCAGCATGTAAATGAGGGGGAAATGTTATAGAAAGGAAAGCATGAAAGGGGAGAAAAGAGAAGGATAACTATATGGTATGACAAGTAGAGGAAAGGTCATTTTTGTGGTGAAAGAGTCCCTTAATAAAGTTTACCAAGGAAGGGTAGGTGGAGAAGGTACTGATTGCTGTCTGGATATGGGATAAAGGGAGACAATCAATTAGCACAGGTAGACAGACAGGTGGCATACACACAAAGGTTGGGGAGGATAGTCAGTGGCTGCATATATACTGAGGGTTGACAAAAGAAGATGGACAGCATTAGACAACAGACAAAGAACTGTGAATAACAGAGAATGGAGGCAGCACTCCATGAAGTGGATGGGGTGTAATCCCTGCATGACTGCTGTCAGGCTGGCCCAGAGGACAACAAACTCAGATATTACTCACTCGTGTCATAGATACATGGGCTAGTTGCTAACATGATAAGTTAAACTTGCCTGTCATGTGATTCAAGAAGGATAACTATATGGTATGACAAGTAGAGGAAAGGTCATTTTTGTGGTAAAAGAGTCCCTTAATAAAGTTTACCAAGGAAGGGTAGGTGGAGAGGGTACTGATTGCTGTCTGGATATGGGATAAAGGGAGACAATCAATTAGCACAGGTAGACAGACAGGTGGCATACACACAAAGGTTGGGGAGGAT